>NC_081757.1:0-260316 GCF_963082965.1 Carassius carassius
CTGCTTGAGTCTGCAACAGATGGCAGGGAAGATGTCTTGGTCATAACAGATGTTTTCTCAAAATACACCCAGGCAATCCCAACCAAAGACCAAAGTCTATAATACAAAAGGATTATAAATCCGGACCCTTGACATGGCAGAAAAAAAAGAGGAAGCGGGGAAAACGCGGAGGTGTCAGACTTCGCTTGAGGAAGCAGGGAATGAGACGGATCCCCCTGCCCACGATGATAACTGGGAATGTGCAATCCCTCAGGAACAAGGTGGATGAACTCCAGGGAAATGTCCGGCTACAGAAGGATTTCAGGGAATGCTGCATCCTGGCCTTCACGGAGACCTGGCTGTCCAACCGGGATAATGACCGAGATCTGTGGATTGACGGCTTTGGATCACCTATTCGGATGGACCGGGAAGTCTGTACAACGGGAAAGACACTTGGTGGCGGGGTATGTGTGTACTTTAATAGACGGTATTGTACCTCTGTGACTGTACGAGAAAAAATATGCTTGCCCGATATTGAACTCCTGTCTGTGTGATTGCGACCATTTTATTTACCACGGGAGTTCCCACAAATTTTCTTAACAGTCGTGTACATACACCCGAGGGCAAATGCCACCACCGCTTGCACTGTGATTTCTGATGTTGTGCAGAAATTACAGTCACTATCCCCAGACGCGCCAAACTTCATTCTAGGCGACTTTAACCATGTAACCCTGAAAAAGACTTAAAGAGATTTTTACCAGTATGTCACCTGTCCTACCAGGCGGGGAAAGACACTGGATCTCTGCTATGGGACACTAAAGAACGCTTATAAATCGACGCCACTACCCCCACTGGGCTCCTCAGATCATAATTGTATACAACTTCTCCCCACTTATCGTACTGTCCTGAGAAGGGAAAAAGTGCAAACTAAGACAGTACAAGAATGGACTGAGGAATCAGTTATGTGCCTCCAGGAGTGTTACAATTGTACAGACTGGGATATTTTTAAAGAATCATGTAAGGACTTGGATGAAATGACTGATGCTGTTTGTTCATATGTGGCCTTTTGTAGAGATATGATTATACCTAGCAAACAAGTAAAAATATGCCCTAATAATAAACCATGGGTGAATAGGTCTATAAAAGATAGTATACAAAAAAAAAGACATGCTCATAAGCAGGTAATTGCCTCGGATCTACATGTAGCAACTAAAGAGCTTAAAAGTGAGATATATAAAGCAAAACTAAGATATAAGTCTAAACTTGAAAAAAAATCTGGCTGAAAATAACCTTGGCTCTGCCTGGTCCTGTATGAAAACGATAGCAGGTACCCAGAAGCACAGTAATAGTAGCTATGTCTTTCCAGAGGGTTTTGGATCAGAGGTGGAGCTTGCCAATGCTTTTAATTCTTTTTATACACGTTTTGATAAGTCTGATTTTAGCCAGGAGGTCCAGGGACTCCAACATAAACTCAAGGATAATAATCAACATTTCAATATCACATATGAAGATGTAGAAAATGTGTTCAGTAGGACAAAGATCAATAAGAGTCAAGGACCTGATAACATTTGTGGGCATGTGATTAAAACATGTACAAGAGAGCTGAGTCACATATTCCAATTTATTTTTAATAAATCATTGCAGACGCAACATGTACCTAAATTGTGGAAGGATGCTATAGTGGTCCCAGTTCCAAAAGGTAGTAGTTCTAAAACACTCCATGAATTTAGACCTGTCGGTCTTACTTCAATTGTAATGAAAAATTTTGAAAAATTGATAAAGCAACATATTTTAAGGATAACGGAACATGCATTGGATCCCATGCAATTTGCCTTCAGGCCACGCAGGGGGGTAGAAGATGCCACTCTCACTCTGCTTCATTTGCTCCTCAAACATCTTGAGGGAAGTGGGTCCCATGCACAAATTCTTTTTATTGATTTTTCATCTGCCTTTAACACAATTCAACCATATATTTTAGCCAACCGTCTTATTGAGCAATTTGATCTTTGTCCTAGTCTTGTTGGTTGGATTCTGGATTTTTTAACAAAAAGAACACAGAGAGTAAAGGTGAATGGAGCTCTGTCTGGTCAGCTTTGCTCTTCTACAGGTTCACCACAAGGGTGTGTACTCTCGCCCCTTCTGTTCATTTTATATACCAACATGTGTCAGAGCAAATATGTAAACAGGGCCATTATTAAATATGCCGACGACACCATCATATTAAGTCTGCTCCATAAAAATGATAGAGGCCATGGTCCAATACTTGAAGACTTTGTCCAATGGTGTGAGGAGTCGCACCTTCAATTGAACATACCCAAAACAAAGGATATGTACATTGATTTTGGAAAAAACCCGGGATATGAGGCGACAACTATAAACGGCCGACTAGTGGACCGAGTACAATCCTATAGATACCTAGGGACAATTATTGACTCTAAACTAAATTTCCAGGAGAATTGTGAGGCTGTCTGTAAAAAAGGGCAACAGCACCTATACTGTTTGAGAAAATTGCACCATTTTAATATAGACAAGACAATGATGACATTATTTTATCAGTCTTTTATTGAAACCGTCATATCATTCTCCCTGGTGGCATGGTTCGGTTGTGTCTCAGTCAAGCACAAGCATCACTTAAACCAAATTGTTAAATGGTCGAGTAAGCTGACTGGGGAGCTCCAATTGCACCCCACAACTCTGTATGCAAACCAACTACAGAGGTTAGCTATGGCCATCAACAAAGATAGTCTGCATCCTTTGAGTAAGGAATTCCAGTATCTACCCTCTGGACGGAGGCTAAAAGTTCCTGGTTGCAGAACTACAAGATTTAAAAACAGTTTTGTACCAGCAGCAATCATTCTGTTAAAACAAACTGTAAAATTATTTGCACAAAACGCATAAGCACTTTGGTCATGTACTGTTCACCGTTCCTTATTTTTACTTAATTTTTATTTCCTGTTTTTTAATATGTTTTAATGTTGTGTGTGTTGCATGTTGTGTCTTAAGGATGCCCTGCCTCTTAGACTGCAAAAATAGTTTACCTACGGGTACCAATAAAGTAACCTGAACCTGAACCTGAACCTGAACCTGAAAGTGCCAGTACAGTGGCGAAGATCCTAGTTGACTGCTGGTTCAACTGCTTCAGAGTGCCTAAACGAATACATTCCGAAATTTTGAGAGTGTACTCATCGCACAGTTGTGTCAGCTATATGGGATTGAAAAGTCTAGAACAACAGCATACCATTGCTCTTACTCGTTGATGTTTGGCATGCTACCTTGACTCCCTATTGATTTCCTCTTAGGGGCTAACGACACCGGAGAAACAAGTTCTTTGGATGAATGGGTCATACGGCATCGGGAACGGCTTCAAGTAACTTGTGAACTAGCCTCCAAGAACACGGAGGAGGCAGCACATTACAGGCAGTGAAACCAAAACCAACAGGTGTGTGATAAGGGTTTTACAGATGGCCAACTGGTCTACTTAAAAGATCACCACTGCCAAGGTCGTCGCAAGATCCAGAATGTCTGGTCACCAGCACTGTACAAAGTCGTCAGGACACCAACTGGCCCTGGTGGGCCCTACACTGTCACATTGGCTGATGGAACTGGTAATGTCCGGCAAGTCCACAGAACAGAGATTAGAGCATCACAGTTTGATATTATACAATCAGTACCAAAGGTCCCTCAGCCATCCACAAAAACTACTTACCCAGAAGGTAATTCAACTTGCAGTGACGGAGATGTCCTTACCTGGATAGAAGCAGCAACACCTACTCCAGTAGCTGCTGTCACTCCAGATCAGCCACCAACGGCCCCCAATGAAGTTGCAGAAGTACCTGTGGAGGAGGATGAGGGTTGGGACGAGGATGACGATGATGATGATTGGATAAGGGGCACCCCCAACTTCAAGACAGGTCACCAGGTCTTAGACGCACCAGGCGGGTAACAGCTGGAAAACACAAGAATCCTCACAATCTGCCAAGGTCCACAGTATCCAGTGACAATGTGGGGGTGGTAAGGGCTGCTGCATTCCTTGGGCCTGAGGTTTGATCGTCAGGGGCGACGACACCTTTTGGGAGGAGTGAGTGTGGGGATCTACACAAGCAGGCACACAACATAGCTGCATCACATTCACACAAAACCCAGGATCACATGATGTTTTGAAAAGTCACATGACCAATTAGGAAGTGATAAGTGTCTGCTGGTTGCAAGGCAGATTAATTTTGTTTTGGTGCTGGACACTGTTGTGTGCGTTGGGCTTCCTTTTTTATGTAGGTACTGTTGGTCATGGTAGAGCATGATTAATCACTGCCATTTGAGTTTTAATATTTATTTCGTTTTATCAGGGTAATTTCTAGAAGTGCGTGTCTACTCTTCATGGAGGACACAGGCTTCCACATGGAGTTTTAAAATTTGTTGTGATCACCTCATTGTGACCTGAGCTGCTGGGCTGAATTGGTAAATGCCTTAATATGCAAATTTGCCATTGAGTGTTTTATATCTGCATTGGAACATGTTTTAAAATACTTTTTCTGTCCGTAGCAACGGAATGTTCACCTTTGTCATCATATGTCAATGAGCTGTGGGACAGTTGAGCATACTGAAAAGTAGGCCTATATTTTCTAGCTATGTTTGAGTTGACTATGCTATGCTGTTTAATGAGGCTGGCAACTAACATGATTGTTTATTTCCAAAAAGGGACCAGGCCAGCCACTGTTTTCTTGTGATTAATATGCTTTTTGTATTGTTTGGTTGGTTTGTCTGATGTGATTTTGCTTCTGGGCCTACCACCCATGTGCCTTACTTGTAGTAGCATTGTTCCTTAACTACTGGTGCTATCAATGCTGGTGGTTCTCCTCCCTAACTATGTCTTCTGCTTAGGCTATCCTTGTACAAGGCCGGATCCACACTGATGCTTTGCCCCTTCTTGCCAGGGGACCACATTGTTAGAGACATTGATTTGGGGTGTGTTTATAACCATAACACGGTGTGAGATTTTTGTCGTGGTATCTGAAGATCTTAAATGTGTGGTGCTTGCTGTGTTGCATGCTTCTTCTGGTGCCGGGTTGCTGTCTCCTGTTTCTTTTTGTCTCACCAGGGTCCTCCTGAGCAGGGGTTTCGCATTGGCTGATCCGACTTTCCTAGACGGAGGAGAATCCACCAATTGTTTATAGCAGTATTTAAGATCCATTTTAATAACTTTTCCACACTTTTTGTACTAAATTGTAATAAATTTGAAATACATTTATATATCTGCCTCTTGTCAACTGTCCCTTTGCGGGGAAAATATAGTTAGCTACACTACATTAAGGGAAGATTTGTGGGTCCTCCTGCCCATCATCAGGGGGTGGCGTAGTCAGACCGTAAAGATTTACTGCTTGACGGGTACCACACTACATAATTTTTAATAAAAAAACATTGGTAACATATATATTTGGGAGTTTTAGACCTTTCCAATAATATATAGTTAGTCAATATTAGATTAGATTTAATTGTAATATAGGTAAATGTCTTAAGTCAAGTTTAAAACAGTTTTATGTTCATGATTGCTATATTAATGTACCCATCTATGACTGAACCGAGCCGAGTCATTGCAAGAAGTGCCCAGGACTCTACAGCCAGACTCGAGCCGGTTACGGTGAACAGGAATAGGACCAGTGCTTTACAGCTATATCACAAACACATGCACTAGAGCGAGCTGCAGGCCGATAATACTCGCCGATTCTGAGTCTGAGCCGAGGGCCAGCCGAGCTCAGGTCGATCACTACATGCTATCTGGGTAGACTGTATCACTGATTATAAGTTCTGTTGTATTTTGTTGCGTCGCACCATTCCGCTCGCATTCGGTGTAGACACAATGTTAGTTAATGTCGCTTTCTGATGCTGCGTTTCAATTTTTATTGAAATTAGAAAGGGGCAAACATTTTTCTCTCGAGGACTGCCTTATTGAGGAACCCTGGTTTAGATCCTACCTGTCCGACTGTTAACACTTTATTTATTTAAACTAAAAATCATATAAATTTACGACAGTAAAGTACGGAGTCAAAGTCAAAGTCACCTTTATTTATATAGCGCTTTAAACAAAATACATTGCGTCAAAGCAACTGAACAACATTCATTAGGAAAACAGTGTCAATAATGCAAAAATGATAGTTAAAAGCAGTTCATCATTGGATTCAGTTATGTCATCTCTGTTCAGTTAAATAGTGTCTGTGCATTTATTTGCAATCAAGTCAACGATATCGCTGTAGATGAAGTGTCCCCAACTAAGCAAGCCAGAGGCGACAGCGGCAAGGAACCGAAACTCCATCGGTGACAGAATGGAGAAAAAAACTTTGGGAGAAACTAGGCTCAGTTGGGGGGCCAGTTCTCCTCTGACCAGACGAAACCAGTAGTTCAATTCCAGGCTGCAGCAAAAACAGATTGTGCAGAAGAATCATCTGTTTCCTGTGGTCTTGTCCTGGTGCTCCTCTGAGACAAGGTCTTTACAGGGGATCTGTATCTGGGGCTCTAGTTGTCCTGGTCTCCGCTGTCTTTCAGGGTAGTAGAGGTCCGTTCTAGGTGCTGCTCCACCATCTGGTCTGGATACGTACTGGATCCGGGTGACTGCAGTGACCCTCTGATCTGGACACAGACTGGATCTGGTGGCTACGGGGACCTAGGAACAAGAGAGAAACAGACAAATATTAGCGTAGTTGCCATTCTTCTAATGATGTAGCAAGTACATAGGGTGTTATGGGAAGTGTTTCCAGTTCCGGTTTACCTAATTAATGCAGCCTAAAAATCCTTTAACGGATTTGGATATTAAAACCATATTAGTATGTTATGTGTATGCCAGGTTAAAGAGATGGGTCTTTAATCTAGATTTAAACTGCAAGAGTGTGTCTGCCTCCCGAACAATGTTAGGTAGGTTATTCCAGAGTTTAGGCGCTCTCCACCTTCAATACCACGACTTAGGTGCCCTTGAGCAAGGCATTGAACCCCCAACTGCTCCCCGGGCGCCGCAGCATAAATGGCTGCCCACTGCTCCGGGTGTGTGCTCACAGTGTGTGTGTGTGTGTGTGTTCACTGCTCTGTGTGTGTGCACTTCGGATGGGTTAAATGCAGAGCACAAATTCTGAGTATGGGTCACCATACTTGGCTGAATGTCACTTCACTTTAAAATAGGAAAAGGTTCTGCCGCCCGCAGTTGATTTTGATATTCTAGGTATTATCAAATTGCCTGAGTTTTGAGAACGTAGCGGACGTAGAGGATTATAATGTAAAAGGAGCTCATTCAAATACTGAGGTGCTAAACAATTCAGGGCTTTATAAGTAATAAGCAATATTTTAAAATCTATACAATGTTTGATAGGGAGTGCTGCAAAGATAAGCCCTCTGCTATTTTCAACATAGTTTCCATTTTTATGACACTATAGAGTTGTTACTAAACAAATGTAATCATTATCAACATAATTTGTCATTGCAATGAAGAGGTGGCACAGAAGCTGCATTTGAAGTGGCATTAAATGCATTTACACTGATTTGCAGAACACAAATACATTTAACTGAAAGGAATGAAAATAAATAACATTTTGATATTTCAAAAACAAAATGTTGAATACCGATATTTGAAATTATTTTGAAAAAGAGAGAAGAAATATATTAAAATATAAAATTTAAATCACCAATAGGTTAAATTCAATTCAAGTTTATTTTTTTATTATACAAATCATTGCAAAGCAACTTTAAATAAAATTAAGTTTCTATAATATTTAGTAGTAGCTTATCAGTTCTGACTGTCAGTTTATGTGCATATGCCAGAAATTTTCGGGAAAAATCAATTAAAGACGTAGTCAAACAGATGATGAACACTATTAACAGCAATCACAGTTATAGCAATATTTGTTAGTTCTGTTTGTTGTTTCAGGGTTAGCATCATCTGAGGTCCTCTGAGGGTCAGCATCATCTCTTCTCAGGTGTTCTGGATCCAGACTAGAGCTTGTGTAAATCCTAGTTATCACGGGATGTAAATCCCAGCAGAAACAGAGAAACAAATAGAGACATACAGTAATTAGTAAAATGAATTGGTTTAACCCAAGCTATTTAACCAGAATGCCCATTTGATCAGATATAACTGCAGTCCAAAATTATGAGATGCATTATTTGAATGCTTGGTGAAAGAGATGCATTTTTAATCTAATCTTTTAATCATTTTTAGTCTGAACCCTGAACACTATCAGGAAGAATATTCCAGAGTTTGGGAGAGTTTTGAGACCTTAGGAAGCGTGATGGATTGTAACGTGGTAGAAGGCAGTTAGGTACGCAGGAGCTAAACCATTTAGGGCCTTATAGTATAATGATAATTTGTAACTGATACGGAACTTAATAGGTAGCCAGTGCAGAGACTGTAAAATTGGGGTAATATGATCATATTTTCTTGACCTGGTAAGGACTCTAGCTGCTGCATTTTGGACTACCTGTAGCTTGTTTATTGAAGAGGCAGGACAAACACCTAGGATGGGCATTACAATAGCCCAATCTAGATGTATCTCAGTGGTTCATGTAGGTTGTCTACAAACCAAAAGGTTGGTGGTTCAATCCCGGCTCCACCTGACCAAGTGTTGAGGTGTCCTTGAGCAAGACACCTAACCCCAGCTGCTCCTGACGAGCTGGATGGCGCCTTGCATGGCTTACATGTCGCTGTTGGTGTATGAATGGTGTGTGAATGGGTGAATGTGAGGCAACTTATAATGCGCTTTGTATGGCCATGGGTCTGTTGAAAGCGCTATATAAATGCAGTCTATTTACCATTTTGAACAGCATCTGTGGTAATTAATTTCTATCTGCATTTCTGTTTCTGCCAGAGGATGGCCATCCTGAGGTAACTAGAGATTGCACAGCTTCAGTCTGGATCCAACTCTTATGAAGATCTTAGATGACCGAACACCTAAGAAGAGATGATGCCAACCCCTCAGAGGACCTCCGATGATGCCAACCCTGAACCAACATACATTTTCCTTACATTACTGTAATTCTGTCACAACATACGTACATACAATCATTTCTGTTAACAGTGTTCACTGCTTCTGTTTGGATGTGTGTCATTAACTAACTGCATGATTTTTTTCATTACATTTCCGACGTACTGTATTCTGTAAGTAAGTAAAGTAAGTAAAATGTATTTATATAGCACTTTTCACAGATAAAAATCACAAAGTGCTTCACAATAAAATGTAATACAATAACAATTTGAAAGCATTCTACAAAATACAAACAGCAAACTCAACAAACAACCATAAAACTAACCAAAAGCCTCCTTGAATATTAGAGTCTTCAGTTGTTTTTTAAAAGAATCAACTGAGTTTACACAATGCAGAAAAAGAGGCAAAGCATTCCACAGCCTAGGAGCGACTGCCTGGAATAACTGGTCCCCTCTAGTTTTAAAATGAGTACGAGAAACAACTAATAGCCTCTGATCTAATGACCTGAGACTCTGGGTAGGACTATGAAGCTGTATCGGGTCAGTGATATAGGTAGGGACTTGGCCTTGCAAGGCTCTAAAAGTAAGGACCACGATTTTAAAATGAATTCTATACTGGACAGGTAACCAGTGAAGTGCTACTAAAGTGCCGGTGTTTAGTGTTCTCTTTTCTTAACAGTCTGGAGAAGATAAAGCTCCTTCTTACTCAAACAAGTAAAAATACTGTTACAGTAGTCTAAACGAGAGGAGATGAATGCATGAATGATCATCTCCAATTCACCCTTAGTCACAAATGATCTTAATTTGGAAATGTTCCTCAGTTGAAAGAAACAGTTTCTAACTAATTGTTTAGAGTGCAGCTCCAAGGACAAGATGACTCGAAAACAACACCTAAGCTCCTGAGGCTCGGTTAGACAGACGAGCCCAAGTCACCAATATGTTGAATTATCTTTGGGATTTTACTTTCAGGGGCGATAATTAGTGTTTCTGTTTTGTCAAGATTCCGAAGCAAAATGTTCTCACATTACCACTGTTTGATACTAGTCAGACAGTTGATTAAGGAAGACAATTTAAAGAACTCAGTTTCCTTAAAGGAACAATAGAGTTGGATATCATCCGCATTCAGATGGTGAGATATGTTGCTAAACTGACTAATTATCTGACCAAGAAGAAATATGTAGAAGAGGAACAAGATAGGTCCCAAGACAGAACCCTGAGGTACCCCACACAACAACTCTGCAGTTTCAGACATAATATGATTAACATAAACACTAAAACTTCTACCAGACAGGTACGATGAAAACCGATCTGTAAAACTGATCCAGACATACCAACCAGATCAAGAAGTCTATTTTTTTTAATAATATTATGATCAATAGTGTCAAAAGCCGATGAGAGGTCCAATAAAACCAGCACTGTATATTCTTTCGAGTCAGCTGACATCATAATATCACTCGAGACTTTAACTAACGCCTTTTCTGTGGAATGTTTTTTTACGGAAACCAGACTGGAATTTGTCAAATAACTCATGTTTCTCTAGAAAAAGGGTGTTTCTCTGCTACAACCTTTTCTAGAATTTTTGACATGAATGGAAGTTTAGATATTGGCCTATAGCTTTTAGGTTGTAGTGGATCCAGATTTGTTTTTTTTATTACAGGCTTAACAACAGCTTGTTAGGGATGACACCAGTTAAAAGTGAAGAATTAACCATCTCAACAATACATCACCTTGCCATAGTCACCATCACTGATAAACTACTCCTAAATGTATAAACTTATTTTTTTAAGCTGCTTTTAAACATTGTGTTTTGTGAAAAGTGCTAAAAAAATAATAATAAAACAGCATTTTCTTATAAAACTTTTCTATATCTTTTTCTTATAAAACTTTTTCTATGTCTTTTATTTTTTTAAGTGTACCTTAACTGAAGTACAGAAAATTAACTAATAAAATATAATAACAATAATAAAATAATAATAATATTTTTTGAGTGAAAGTACAAAAGTATTAACTTTTCTCAATGCATTTAAATATCAAAAAAGTACTTGATATGTGCATGATACAAACCTACATTTTTATAATTCATGACTCAAAACATTTTGTAACATGGTAAGGCAATGTTTGATTTTAAAATGGGTTTTAAAGGATGAATTTTGAAATTTTAAGTTTTGAGTTGATAATACTTCTCTGTATGTTTGAATACTCACTGTCTTGTTTATTTATTTATTTTTATTATTATTTTATTACTTCATCTTACCCTATTTATTTTATTAAATTTTTTTACCTACAATTTTTTCATATCTAAATTGCTTACCAGAATATTCACTGGTCTTTGTATCCTGTATATAATAAGATATAATTTAATTTATAATTTAATCTAGAAAATTCTGCAAACAAACAACTACAAACAGCAGCATACTGTCTATAGTAGCCTGAATTAGTACCTCAATTAGTTCTCCATGGTTAAATGAGTCAATGAACAATAACTCAGAAAGTAAATCATGGTGCTGCCATCTGGTGCTCAGAAACATGAAGCACACATATGACAATTCATTCCTTAATCACTTTAAACGCTTTTTCAGTGCATTCTGTTAAAACTAATGCATTACTGAATGATAAAGTGGAACACAAGCACAAAAGTAGTAAAATATAAAAACAAAAAAACAGGAGAATTTTGACGACAGCTTCAGTTATAGAAAAGCATATGGTATATATACCCTTTAAAAACGATCAAATGAAACAAAAGTCTGGGACCACTAGTAAAAACATTTTGACATTTGGCATTCTTTTTTTAATTTAAATAAATTAAATAAATTGTTACATATTAAATGTCAGCACTAAAGCCTCATAAATGAATCCTAATGATCCAAACAACACATTTAGCTTCAGTGGAAGAGCTTCTGACCATCTCTAAAGAGAGTCATGTAAACTGTTGCTCATTAGAATGATGGGTTCGATTGAAAAATATAGGCCTGTATTTTAACAAGGTTGAGATCACAAACAGATAAGGCAGGAAGACAGTCCACACAATAGGGCAGAGCAGGGCACTGACAGGAGAACAGGCTGGTTGGTAATGGGGGTAGTAGCTCATGACTCTGCGGCAAAAGGATATTTGGTAGCAACTCAAGGAAACACAGGCTTGGCCCTGGGGATGGTAACTCTTGAAGCACAAATGTCTGTCAGGTCACAAGAACCTGTGACGAGTCAGGAAACAGGGCAGGAACCAATTTGATAGGCACAGAAAAGACAAAAAAGGAGAGACAAGAGAAAGACATAAATAAAAATAAATACAAAAATAAAACTTGCAAAAGTATGACTAGGGAGAGAATAAAACGGGGGAAAAAGGCTAGGAATAAAATGTCTAGAACTACAAACAATACAAAACAGCAACCTTGCTGAAAACTAATGGACACACACAGACAGACACAAGTTTGTTTTTGTGAAAAGTGGGTTCATCCCACAGGTGTAATGGTTTTCATACTGTACAAACTGTATATTCTATGGCCCTACACCAACCCTACACCTAACCCTAACCCTCACAGGAAACTTTGTGCATTTTTACTTTCTCAAAAAGTGTTTTGAAAAATGGGGACATGGGTTATGTCCTCATAAGTCACTCTCTCCTTGTAATACCTGTATCATACCCATGTCATTATACAGAGTTGTGTCCTGATATGTCACAAAATATTCCATATTACATAACTGTAAAAAACATAGTAAAAACAGGGACAGTCAGAATAAGGCATAAAATATAAATGATAGTTTCTATACTGTAAAAAAAGGTGTCAATTAGCACTGTGTTATTCATATATTTTGTTATGAAAACGCTCTAAGACTGACAACCATATATTGTTGCAACTGTGTGCTTATTGTCTTCACATGTGACTAAGGCAAGGCAAGACAAGTTTATTTATATAGCACATTTCAGACACAGTGGTAAAGTGCTTTACATAAAAAAATAAACTAAAATAAACAACAAACAAAATATTAATCACAACAACAAAACAAGGAATAAAACATTTTTTAAAAGATATAAACATTTATTTAAAAGTTTTGAAATTATTTTAAAGTGGTTAAGAATAGAAAAACATAAAACACATAAAATATAGTGTAATCAGTTCGGACATTGCACAGTGGTCATTCAATAAATGCACAGCTAAACAGATGAGTTTTAAGTCTAGATTTAAATGTGACTAGTGTTTTAGCACATCTGATCTCTTCTGGAAGCTGATTCCAGCTGCGGGCAGCATAGTAACTAAAGGAGGACTCCCCTTGTTTTGTGTGAACCCTTGGTATTTCTAACTGACTCAATCCTAATGATCTGAGTGCTCTGTTAGGTTTATATTCAGTGAACATATATGCAATATATTTAGGTCCTAGGTCATTGAGTGATTTATAGACGAGTAAATTTACAGTACTTTAAAATCAATCCTTAATGTAACTGGAAGCCAGTGTAAGGACCTGAGGACTGGTGTGATATGCTCAGATTTTCTGGTTCTAGTCAGAATCCTGGCAGCAGCGTTCTGGATGAGCTGCAGCTGTCTAATGGTCTTTTTGGGAAGGCCGATGAGGAGCCCATTACAATAGTCCACCCTGCTGGTGATGAAGGCATGAACTAGTTTCTCCAAGTCTTGACTGGAAACAAAATATCTAATTCTTGCAATGTTTTTAAATGATAGTATGCTGATTTAGTTACTGCTTCGACATGACTATTGAAACTTTCATTTGTTAGACCCCTTGCATCAAGGTATGCATTCACCAAACTTAACTTATTTTATTGTTTACAAAATGCAATGACTTCAGTTTTCTCCTTGTTTAACTGAAGAAAGTTCTGGCACATCCAACTTTTAATTTCATCAATGCATTGTCAGAGGGAGTCAATGGGGCTGTAGTCATTTGGAGATCTGGGTATCATCACCATAGATGTGATAAGCAATTTGGTTCTTTTATTTCTTTTATTTAAGTTCTCATTATTTGACTTATTGGGAGCATACAGTATACAGGTTGAGCGGTGCAAGAATTGAACCTTGTGGGACTCTGCATGTCATGGATGCCACTTAGACTTAGGATCTCCTATACTCACATAATAAAAACTCTCTTCTAAGTAGAGACAACATTGAGAACTAGTAGCATCTAATAGACAGAATCAGAATTTAAGCGAATATCATTTATTATCTTAATGTGCGCTGTCTCTGTGTCGTGATGCTGTCGGAAACCAGACTAAAAATTGTCCAGGTATCCATTTGAGTTTAAATATTTGTTCAGCTGATTAAAGACTACCTTTTCAATAATTTTGCCTATAAAAGCAATATTAGATATTGGTCCACAATTGCTCAAAATTATGATATCAAAATTGTTAATTTGGAAATGTCCCAGAAAGTAGTGAGGCATTCACCACTTCTTAGAGATCTGCTTCTAAACAGTTAAGCACCCTTTTGAAAAATAAATAAATAAATAAAATGAGGGAAGTGTGTCAAGATAGCAGGTTAATGATTTTAGGTGCTGCACTAAGTGTTCAAAAATTTGTGATCATCGATGTAACATTGATGTAACATTGATGTAACATCAAAACGTGTTATCAGTCAAAAAAAAAAGTTTTCTAAAGGTATTCTTTTATCCAGTGACAGCTGGGATGCCTGTGTTTATATAAGGGATTTCCTGGTGTGTCACAAGTTATTACTTCTACTAATCAATTTTGGACTTTCTGCGAGAGAGCACCCTCCAGCATTATTTTTTATAATTTAATTCAAAAAAGCAAAGTTCCTTATATTCTAGATTCTTTGCACACAAACTAAAATATTTCAATTTTTTCGATTTTTGTATAAATACTGGGTAACTCTTGGGCTAGTTTAGAACATGCAACCACAATTATGGAAAAGACCAGTGACTTGAGAGTTGTCCAGAAGACAATCAGCAACACCCTCCACAAGAATGGTCAGCCACAAAAGGTCATTGCTGAAAGGGCTGGCTGTTCACAGAGTGGAGGACTGGAGAGGCACAGAATCCAAAGTCCAGAGTGAAGTTCCTGAAGTCAGAGGTGATTTGGGGTGCTGTGATGTCTGCTGGTGTTTCTCCATTGTAATTAATCAAGTCCAAAGTCAATGCAACCATCTACCAGGAGATTTTGGAGCACTTTATTCTTCCATCTGCTGACATGCTTTATAGAGATGCTGATTTAATTTTGCAGGAGGAATTTGTCACCTGCCAAACTACTTTCAAGTGGTTTGATGACCATGATATTTATGTGCTTGATTGGCCAGCCAACTCACCTGACCTGAACCTCACAGAGAATCTATGGGGTATTGTGAAAAGGAAGATAAGTAACATCTGACAAACAATACAGAGGAGCTGAAGGCTATCAAAGCAACCTGGGCTTCAATAACACCTCAGCAGTGCCACTGGCTGAGATTTTTTTTATTTTCCTAAGCTGTAAGTCATAACCATTGGAATAAATAAATAAATAAATAAAACCCTGTCCTTGGCGCAATGAATAGTGCATTGGATAGCACATTGGACTTTTAGGCAAATCTATTTATGTGATTTATGAAAATATAATAAAGCTTGGTTGATATTTGTTAGAAAACAAATAGCAGATTCCAGGTCAGATGACTCTTCATCCTGAACAATTGTCAATTAAAATGTAGTCTCAGCCTCAGACATTACGCCCACGGACTACTGGCTAAACATCTGATGCATATGGCACAGAAAACCACAACATTTTACAACGGTGACAACGAGCGCTTTTCAGAATCAACGAAATGCTGGATTTTCAAAAGTTTGTGAAATATTTAAAGTTTGCGGTATAGAATCTTTAAAATATGTCCAAGATTTATACACACTGTTCTGTTATTGTGGCGAAATTTCCACCCCTCGGAATGTAACCATGAACAAAACAAACTGTGATTCGTTGTTTGACATGTTGGTCAAATGGCCTCTTGTGCTGGCCTTGATCAATGAAAGCTGCCATAGATTCCAGACCTTCAGTCTGGCTACACAAGACTGATAAAAACGTGACTCTCTTTGCAAATAACTATGAATATGCCAACATGAGTGTGTTTGTCACAGCAGTAAAAACTAGATGGGTTAAAAAAACATAATCTGATCTCCTAAAAAACTTTACATCAACCCAGAGTTCATTTGTCATTGTTTGTTTTAAACTAAACAAATGAAGAGGAGAGTTCAGCAGGAAAAAATCCTGTCAGCATTCACTCATCCTCATGCAACCTGGACAAAGAAGCATCATGAAGCTATTGCTCAATTATCTTTACAGAATCATAACATTAAAGAAAACAGTAAGACTCAAGCACTATATTCCAGATCATCTGAACCCATCTGAACAATCGTAGGAAAAGTTAAGACTACACATATATTACACTAAATATATTTATGCCATTAAACCATTATTCAAATAACTCTAGACTAATATATATATATATATATATATATATATATATATATATATATATATATATATATATATATATATATATATATATATATATATGACGGGGATTTCCTGGCAAGGGAGCAGTCTGGGAGTTTTCAATGAGTAATCAACTTGGTGAAATTCAAAGTAAATTTCAGCATAGGCTATTTACCAAGCTGTGATGATTGATCTGTAAAATAGTTCAAGTTCATTTATTTATATAGCACATTTAAACAGCCGCTAGACAGACCAAAGTGCTTTACAGAACAAGCATATAGAAATAAAAGCAGCAAAACACACATAAGCACATAGAGAACAACTAAATTAAGATTAATTATAAATCAAAGAAACAAATGTAAAATAATAAGGACAGTCTAAGAAAAGTAATCAATGTGCTAACGAGAATAGATAAGTTTTGACCAGAGACTTAAAAACAGAGATATTGGGAGCCGTTCTGATCTCTAGAGGCATGGTGTTCCATAGACGAGGTCCTGCCACCGCAAAAGCATGCTCCCCTCTACGCTTAAGTCTGACACGAGGGACTACCAGCAGCGCCTGGTCGTGGGATCTGAGACTTCTGGACGGAATGTACAGATGAATAAGTTCAAAGAGATAAACCGGTGCTAGGTTGTGTAAAGATTTGAAGACAGAGAAGAATTTTAAAATCTATTCTCTGCCGGACTGGTAACCAATGTAAAGATCTGAGGATGGGAGTGATATGATCATATTTGCGACAATTATGGATGAGTATGGCCGCAGCATTTTGGACTAACTGAAGACGGGAAATTTGAGAATCTGATATACCGCAATATAGTGAGTTGCAATAAACCTAAACCCAGATTGAAAGACCTCATATATACAGTTATTTGACAAAAAGTGTTGGAACTGATCCAACACGATTTTCTCTAATAACTTGGAAATGAAAGAAAGGTAGGACAGAGATGGGCCGGTAATTTTTTTAAAACAGAAGGATCCAGTGAAGGCTTCTTGAGCAGAGGAGTGACCTTAGACACTTTAAGATTGGCCGGAACAGAGCCTGTGCTTAGACACTTGTTAATAAGGGATACTATACCTGGACCCACCGAGTTGATGATTAATTTAAAAAATCTTGGGTGAATGATATCATTTGGGCAGAATGAAGGTTTGAGCTTGGCGCTCACATCCTTCAGTGTCTGGAGGTTAATGGGAACAAAAGCCTCCCAAACACAGGAGGTACGCGGCATAATAGGGGGGAGAGTTAATTTAGGGCAGATACTGATCCTTAATTTAGTGATTTTATTAATAAAAAAATCTCTGGAAGTCTTCATATAGAGCATCTGAGGCAACAGACAATTTAGCAGATGGGTTTAAAACAGAATGAAGGACAGAAAACAAGACCTTAGGGTTAGAGTGATTGGTTTCAATTAAGTTTGAGAAGTATGCAGCTTTAGCTGATTTAGCAGCGTTTTGGTATGCTTTAAGAGAGTCTTTGAACATGCGGAAGGAGACAATTAGCCTGTCCCGTTTCCATTTGCGTTCGGCCTTTATACATACTTGTCTTTGGTGACGAGTGTCAAAATTTTGCTCATATCTGATTTTGGTTTGGGTTTGTGAGGCTTAAGAGGAGCAGTCAAATTTGCTACTTTAAGCCAGGCAGATCTGAAAAGGCTAAGATGCTGATTTGCATCCAGGTCAGATAAAGGTTGGTCCAAGTGCAAGTGATAGCATAGCTCAGCAAAGCACAAGTCGAAGTTTGTGTTGAACTGTGGAGAATAGAACCACGACATAACAGGATCAATAGTGGGTTGAGGAAGCTCCAGAAGAGACAGTGAGATTAAAATAGGCTTGTGATCAGAGAGAGCAAAATCAGAGAATACAATATCAGTGACATCAATCCCATAAGATAACACAAGGTCAAGAGTGTGGCCCTGAATGTGGGTAGAGTTTTTGACCCACTGCAGTAGGTTAAAAGCATCTATTAAGTCAAGAAACTCCTGTGACAGGGATATTGAATGACAGCAGACATGAATATTGAAATCGCCCATCAACAGGAAACGATCATAGTTTGTGGCAATGTTGCCAATGAACTCAGTGAATTGCTGTATAAAATCCTTAGTGAAGAGTGGAGGGTGGTATAACACCCCTATACATGGGATCATTCCAATCTAGGTGGAGAAGCTGAGTTTCAAAGCTGGGGAAGGCCGTTGCAGGGACCAGCCAGCAGCGTGAGGAGAGAGATATTTTAAAATAGTTATAATGCCACCCCCGCGTCCATTAGGACGAGGAGAGTTAAAAAAAAATGTACAGTTTGCTGGAACCAGTTCTGGTAAGGGAGTTAAATCACCGACCTTTATCCATGATTCTGAGATGAACATAAAATCCAAGTTGTGTGAGGAGTAGAAGTCGTTTAATAAAAAGGTCTTATTCACCACGGAGCGGTCGTTTATTAGCCCCAACTTAGGTGGAGGAATAGACACGTGAGATGACGGCGCTTTTCTCAATGAGCGCAGATTTCCGTGATTTACTCCGTTCCACCGGGCACACCGACCAACACTGCGGAGATCAACCTGAGTGACATGACTCAGATGTAGAGGGATAAAAGGAAGAAGAAATCGGTAAACAGATATTACAGTATTACAGATCAGTGGGTGGGACTAAACTTACAGAAACGAAAATGAAAATCCGCCATCTTGTTTGGAAGCTATGTAGCTAAGCTAACAAGCGCTTATGGAGTCAGATTTACGAGAATGGCTGGAGGAACAACTCATGATATGGAAGAAGAGGATTTTCAAAGTCTGTTGCTCGAAACAGATGTTCGTGGCTATCTATACGAGCCACAATATAGCGGAGAGCAGCTGAGGCTGATGGAGGAACAGGATGCGGTGGCTGCAGCCGAGGCCGGAGACCTGCCTGTCGCGTCCGAGGAGCTCGGGCGTGCTTTAGCTGGTGCGGACTGGTGATGCCTGTGCTCTCGTTGTGCGCCTACGGACACAGAGCTCGAGTCCGTCTGCTGCAAGAATTTGAAAGATGCCAATTTCTCCTCGAAGAAATGTCTGAGGCAGACAAGGACACGGATGTTTGCGTTGTGAACCATCCTAGTTTCGCCCCGCATATGGACAGAGGCGTCCTGGAGACATATTTCAGAATTCCGAAGGTAAACTGGAAACGCCAGCCGAAGCCTGCAGGGACAAATGGACGTCTAACTGTAAAATAAGTGTTTCAATTTTATTTATTATTCATTTCGTGAAATGTACACAATTTCTTCAAGCATTATTATCACGAAATGATTCCCGGTTAATAAGTTACGTAACGTCAACTGTAAACTGTTTGTGCAGTACCTTTTTTAATGCACAAAAAGCTTACTGTGGCATTGTTTACTACTGTGGCACGTAAATACCATACATCGCTAAATGTGTCCTCAATGTCTTGTAGACAATATCTCCTAACAGCCTAACAGCGGTGTTCTGGATTAGTGGGAGTGGCTTGTGGAGTTGTGCAAATGTGTTGCATTGTGGGAGTTTTGGTTTTCCATACAAATGAGCCCTAAAGTTACTTTCTGTAATAACTCGGTCAAAAAGGCACCAAATTCGAAAGTTTTAATAGATTTCGACTACATATATGACCCACTTTCAATGAAGATCAATGTGCCCACGGGTGAAATGCTCCTTTAATAAATAGAAAACTGATTACATTGCTAATGCATTGACTGTCTCCCAATAGAAGTGAATCAGTTACAAAACAGAAACAAATGCCATAATTTCTTAGTTTCTATGTTATTTTATTAAATAATTACAGGACAGCATTGCCAATACAGTCTGTAAACACGTGTGTTTAAAGTCAGTGCCGACAGCAGCTTATTGGCTATAAATATAAAAAACTGTTAAAATATACATTCACTCAATTAATACCCAGTGTAAACAAACATAAATTCATCTTCACTTAGATAAAAAAGTGTACAGGAATAATTTTGTGTCTCATTGGTCTTTTCACCTGCTGCACTTCCAGATTCAAGATTCAAGATTCAAGATTATTATTAGTCACATACACGTTTATATAGAGCATATATAACCAGCAGTGAAATGTGAGTCAGGTCTGCTCCATGGACAGTGCAATTATTAAAGAAAACAACACAGATGAAAATAGACATAAATATAGCTAAAGAATGAAATAAAAGTAAACAATAAAAATTAGGACTGGTAAGCGATTAAAATTTGTAATCTAATTAATGACATGATGTGATGATTAATTAATCTTATTAATCGCACATCAAATTTGGAGAAATTACTCAGAAAAGATAATTTAAAGTCATTGTTGTGCAAAGCATCAAACAGAGATTACAAAAAGTAGGTTCGAATTTATTACATATACTCTTTTGGACCATTTGAGTAAATGATGACAGAATTGTAATTTTTGGTTGGGTAGACTATAACTTTAATAATTTATTTTCTTATTTTTTTATTATTACTATTAAAATATAGGGGGGGGGGGGCATTTTGCCCCATATCTTGAATTTTAGGGATATTCTCTAGGCTCCATCGCGCAGTAAGTTGTTGCTCTGCCTCATATTAGTCATCAGTCGACTGTATGAAAAGGCAAATGATCCACATAGGTCTGGGGCGGGGCAAGTGTGTTAAATGCGTTAATAATTTTAATGTGTCATTTTTCTCCATAATTAATTAATCGAATTAACACATTAAATTACCATCCCTAATAAAAAATATAAGAATAAAATTTTACAAATATGTATACTGTAGAATTAAATATAGAATAGAAAATAATGAGCATGAAAGTACACTGTAGTCTTAAAAATTAAGATACACAGGAATGTACAAGAGGTGAATGTTGAAACGGGTTGACACTGTCAGCATGTCAGTAAATGTGATTATAGATGTGGAGCTGTGGGAAGACACACAGTCATGTGTGTAGAGAGAGTAGAGACTTGAGGCCCCGATATACTTCAAACAAAGTTAGTTTACATTCTTCGTTTTCAGAGCAAAAAGAAGTTCGAAAAGGCTGAGCAACGGTATACTGTTTCCGAACATTCCAACACCCCCTTGCTGCTGAAGGCGGTGTATAAATTAATGTAAACGTGTCATGACACTTGCGTGTATCCCCTGAACACAACAACAATGAAATGAAGAAGTGTAAGCAATCTAGGTTTGAAACAGGGCCCAATGGTCAGAATATTATAGACAAAAGGATAATGATTTGCAGCAGTTCTACCAGAAAGACTCTGAGAAGATATTGCAACAATTCATCCATTTATTTATGACCCAGCAAGCTATATGGTTGTATTTGGCGTAGGCCCCATCCGTAAATAGCTGTCCGAGGGTACAGATTCTGTATTTCCTGCCTGAAGATGAAGGCAGGGGCGCAGCCGACCCCCGTGAGGTTTTAGGAGGGACCATCCTGGTGGTGGTGGGGTGGTTGGAGGGGAAGAACATCCTGCGGTGGTAAGGGAGATGCAGAGAAGAAGCTTGTTATTTGTGAAGGAGGAGCCCATCTTGGTGGTGGAGGGGTGGGTGGTGGTGAGTGAAGCGTTCAGCATCTGCAAACTCAGACAAGTGTAAGGGTTCTTTTATACTTCTATTATTAGAACGTGATTGGACAATTGAGAAGGTAATAGGTGACGCTAACAATTGAGTCTTCCTGGCAGAACTTATGCTAAAGCTTTCATTTCAGAGTCAAGTATCATATTTGCAATACAAAAGAACCGTTCCATAATCAGTCCTTTAGGGGAAGTGTGAATGGCTCATAGTTTGGAAACTTTAGCATGATTAGGAAAAAAAAATGGAATCAGTTTGTTGCTTTATTTTATTAGTGTTCATTTATTTTATTAAACTGGATAAATTGTTTTGATAAAAACGTCTTGGTTACGTATGTAACCCTCGTTCCCTGAAGGAGGGAACGGAGACGTTACGAATGGGATCTCGCCCGAGAGCCCAATCACCTTCGAGTGGTACAAAACGAGCCAATGGTACACAAAGTACCTTGGTCTGCGGAATTTGCATCGCGAGCTCCGCCCCGCAGGCAGAGGACTTACAGAAGAAAGGTATCTACCAAGGTGGTGATACATAAGAACTCTGAGGTACCCAGCCCGCAGGGTGGAAGTTACAACGACAGAGCTGGCAAGGGGCTTGCCAAGGGAAAGACACATGCTGCAGAGAGACTTACTGTGGACATACACACGTGGGATTACCCAGAAGGGGAATCACGACACATGGAGGCACCTAGTCCCACACATGGCTGACCAAAGGGCATGTACACAAGTGTTGGACATCAACAATGCTGGAGGAACCCAGGGTTCTGACTGAGGAACTCACCTGAGGGGAATAGCGCACGTATCCAGTCCGCGGAATGGAATGGCGCAGCAAGCGGATTGACACCGAGCAGGTCCTTACTGGCCCGAAGGGGCGAGTACCCGGGAGGACACGGGCTCTACACGGAGATTATAGAACCTCGCGAATGTGTTAGGTGTCGCCCAGCCCGCAGCTCTACAGATGTCTGCTAGTGAGGCACCATGCACCAGCGCCCAGGAGGAAGCTACGCTCCTAGTTGAGTGAGCTCTCACCCCTAAGGGGCAGCAGGTCTTGAGCCTGATAACCCAGGACAATAGCATCCACTATCCAGTGGGATAACCTCTGCTTGGAGACAGCCTTTCCCTTCTGCTGGCCTCCGTAACAGACAAAGAGCTGGTCTGAGGTCCTAAGGCACCGAGTTCTGTCCACGTAGGTGCGGAGCGCACGTACTGGACAGAGCAGTGCCAGGGCTGGGTCTGCCTCCTCCAGGGGCAGCGCTTGCAAGTTCACCACCTGATCCCTAAAAGGAGTGGTGGGAACTTTGGGCACGTACCCAGGCCGGGGTCTCAAGATAACGTTAGAGTTAGCCGGCCCGAATTCCAGGCACGCTTCGTTAACTGAAAATGCCTGCAGGTCCCCGACCCTCTTCTCCGAAGCCAAAGCTGTCAGGAGCACAGTTTTCAAAGATAGAAATTTTAGCTCTACTGAGAGCAAGGGTTCGAAGAGAGCTCTCTGCAGTGCTGATAGAACCACTGCGAGGTCCAAAGAGGGGACTTGCTGAGGGCGAGGCGGATTGAGCCTCCTTGCTCCTCTCAGGAACCTGATGATCAGATCGTGCCTCCCAAGAGACTTACCTTCAACATGGTCATGGTGAGCCGAAATGGCGGCCACGTAGACCTTGAGGGTGGAAGGGGACAGCCTTCGTTCCAACACAGCGGCCAGCTGTGTGGAGGGTGCCCTCGGTCAGGGAGTAAAACAACAGTGGGCAGTGGGAATTTTCTGGAGAGGCAAACAGATCTACCTGAGCGTCTACGAAGTGTTCTCAAATCAGCTGAACCGACTGGGGGTGGAGTCTCCATTCCCCGGGGCGAGACTGCTTCCGTGAGAGCTCGTCGGCTGCACGATTGAGCCTGCCCGGAATGTGAATGGCACAAAGCGACCTCAAATGCTTGTGACTCCACAGGAGGAGATGGCGAGCGAGTTGCGACATGCGGCGGGAGCGTAGACCACCCTGACGGTTGATGTACGCTACGGTCGCAGTGTTGTCCGTACGGACCAGAACGTGCTTGTCCTTCAGCAGGGCCGGTGCAGAGCAAGACGTACTGCTAGCAACTCGAGGCAATTGACATGCCACTTAAGTCGGGGTCCTGTCCAGGAGCCTGACGCAGCATGCCCGTTGCACATGGCACCCATGCAAAGGCAAAGGCCAGCCCGTGGCAAAGGCATCTGTTGATACAACAACATGTCTGGACACTGGTTCTAGGGGTACGCCGGCCCGTAGAAACGAGGGGTCCAACCACGGGGTGAAGTTTCGGCGGCATGCCGGAGTGATGTTCACTCGGAGCGTGCCCTGTTGCCATGCCCATCTCGGGACTCGGTCATGAAGCCAGTGCTGAAGCGGTCTCATATGGAGTAACCCAAGCGGTATGACCGCCGCTGCGGACGCCATATGCCCCAGGAGCCTCTGGGCCGAACATGGCGACCGAGTCTATTTCCATACCGAGAAAAGAGATCCTCTGCACAGGGGAGAGCTTGCTCTTTTCCCAGTTGACCTGAAGACCCAGCCGGGCGAGGTGTCTGAGCACCAGATCCCTGTGCTCGCACAACCGCTCTCAAGAGTGAGCTAGGATCAGCCAGTCGTCGAAGTAGTTGAGGATACGGACACCTTGTTCCCTGAGAGGAGCCAGGGCTCCCTCCGCGACCTTCGTAAAGACGCGGGGAGACAGGGCCAACCCGAATGTGAGAACCTTGTACTGATATGCCTGCCCCTCGAAAGCAAACCGAAGAAACGGTCTGTGTCGAGGAAGAATGGAGACATGAAAGTACGCGTCCTTCAGGTCGATCGCTGCAAACCAATCCATCGGACGAATGCATTCGAAAATGCGCTTGGGCGTTAGCATCTTGAACGGCAGTCTGTGCAGAGCTCGGTTCAAGGCACGCAAGTCCAGGATTGGCCGTAACCCACCTGTCTTCTTGGGTACTATGAACTAAGGGCTGTAAAAGCCAGACTTCATGTCGGCTGGAGGGACCAGTTCTATCGCGCCCTTTGCCAGCAGGGTCCCGACCTCCGCGCGCATGACAGGGGCATCTTTGCCCACCATCGTTGCGTGGACACCCCGAAACCTGGGGGGACGCTGGGCGAACTGAATCGCGTAGCCGAGCCTGAGCGTCCGGATGAGCCAGCGGAAAGGCCTGGGAAGCTCTAGCCAGGCTCCCAGGAACCGAACCAGCGGGGTCAAGGGGACTACAGGCGTACCCACAGTGGGGCAGCATGGTGGAGCAGACAGCCCCGGCATGGGAGGCATAGCGTCCCTTAGCGGGGGCAGAGTGCGGGCACTCATCTGACTCCAAGTAGCAAAGAGGGCATGAGAAGGCGGAGCGTTCTCGGGCCGGCTTTGCCTGGAAACTGGCAAGGGGAGAGGGGAACGAGAGCGGCAAGGAAGCACGTCGCCAACTGTCGTTCGTGGCCTCTTGGGACCCGGAGGTAGAGGAAACAGCTCTTTTAGTGAAGGTTTGGGAACAAAAAGAAAACGAGAACAAAGGATTCTCCCCCGGCCCTCCTCCGGGGGAAGGAGTGGTCCTGCTACCATCTCCTGACGAGCTGACGTCTCCAACTCCGGGTCGCCCATCTCAGGAACGCCGCTTGGCCTGGAGTTTGGCAGGCTTAGGGGCAGAGACGGGTTGCGCCGCCCTTCTGCGGCCATCTCCTCGCTGCGGCCGGGGTGAAGGCTGCTGCTGTGGCCGAGCAGGAGTGGAGGAGGCTGCAGGGGGGCGTCCTCGGCGACGAGCCGCCGGGGCAGGATGTGCTTGATGGCCTCGGACTGCTTCTGGGCGGCAGAGAACTGCTGGGCAAAGCTCTCAACCGCGTCGCCGAAGAGGCCATCCTGGGAGACCGGAGAGTTGAGGAGCTGTGCCCGGTCAGGCTCCCTCATGTCTGCCAGGTTCAGCCATAGGTGGCGCTCCTGGACCACCAAAGTGGAAATCATCTGACCTAAGGAGCGCGCAGTGACCTTCGTCGCCCGGAGAGCGAGGTCGGTAGCAGTGCGCGCCTCCTGCAAAACCCCTGGGTCAGCACTGCCCTCGTGCAGCTGCCGAAGCAGCTTGGCCTGATAGACCTGAAGTGAGGCCATGGCATGCAGGGCAGAAGCGGCCTGGCCCGCAGCTCTGTAAGCCTTGGCCACAAGCGTGGATGAGAACTTACAGGCCTTGGAGGGCAGCTTGGGACCACCACGCCAAGCGGAGGCGCTCTGTGGACACAGTTGCATCGCAACAGAACGCTCCACCGGAGGAATCCCAGCATATCCCTTGGCCGCCCCGCCATCGAGGGCATTGAAGGCGGAGGAAGTACCAGAACGGTTTCGGGCAGTTAAAGGTGCCTTCCATGAACTGGTTACCTCCTGGTGCACTTCCGGGAAGAAAGGAACCAGAGGGGGGTGCTGGCGATCCACATGAGCAGCCCCCAGGAACCAATCATCCAGCCTCGAGCGCTCAGGACAGGTTGGAGGTTTCCACTCAAGCCCGATGCGCTCCGCTGCCCGGGAAAGCACGGCCGTCAGCTCGGGATCGGACTCGGACAACGCTGGCACTCCCGAGGGAGGCAACGCAGCCGAATCCTCATCTCCCGAGGACTCAACCCTGCCTTGTGATGCGGCGATCGACATACGGTCTTCTTCGTGAGCCCCGAATGAGATGTCAGGAGCCTGAGAAGGTCCAGTAAACTCATCCGGAAACTCGACTGGCTGCGGCGTATGTGGGGGGGTGTGGCCCGAGGAGGTTCGCTCGTCGGGGAAGCCCACACAGTAACCCTCAGATCACCCTGGCCACCAGCCGAAGTAGCCCTCTTACGAGAAGAAGTGCTAGAACGGGGTGTGGCAGAGGGGACTCTATACCTGTTAAGGTAATCGAGTCTCGATCTCAACGCCGAGATGGTCATGTCCCCGCAATGAGAACATGAGCCATCCACGAACGCAGTCTCAGCATGCTGGAAGCCCAAACACGTGACACAGCGATCGTGACCGTCACAAGGAGCGATATATCGACCGCACCCAGAAACACACGGGCGAAATGACATCTTTAAAAAGACGCAAATCGGCCCGTATCTCTTTTGTGAGAGAAATTGCTCTTTTAGCGGTGTTGAAGCGCTCAGGGGAACGCGGGAGCTGTCGCAGGAAACCCTGCTGAACCGCTGAATCGCGCCGTCACACCAACACCAGTGACTCTTGCAGCACTCCGGTGAAAGCAGCAAGCGATGTGCTCGGCTCCGAAGCGAAAGCTTGAATGCGAGTTGCTCGCGTTGCTCCTTATTTACCCGCTCTGCGGGGCGGAGCTCGCGATGCAAATTCCGCAGACCAAGGTACTTTGTGTACCATTGGCTCGTTTTGTACCACTCGAAGGTGATTGGGCTCTCGGGCGAGATCCCATTCGTAACGTCGAACGTGACTGACTGAAAGGGAACAAAGGTTTATTATTGTATATTCATTTGGCATTTCATTTACTGTAACATTATTTGAAACATGTATTTGGTACTTGCTACCTTATTTCTTTACTCTTTCCTTTCATTCTTTTCATGGCTTTGAAAAACTTGTCTCGGATGTTCCTCTGCTTCACTTTTTGCATAACTCTGGGTCATCGACATCAAGCTTCGTTGCTATTTCTTTCTAGGAATTACATACTGTCTCTACATCTTTAAAGTCTGTCCAAGAGTGATCGTACAGGTGTGTATATATTTGTGCAGCTCAGTTATTCGACACTCCAGTGTATTCAGGAGATGTTGCTCTCCTTAATGACCTCAGCAGAATAAGGAATGAACAGAGAAAAACAATTGTGCGTCAAAGAAGGTGGAGTTTCAGAACACACCCACTGATTGTGTAACCGCCACAGACCAATAGAAACTCTATTGAAAGGTGTTTAGGAGCCAAACAAACCCAAGAAAGTTCGCTTTGGTGAGCCGCTTCGAACTGCCGAAACGAATTCAAAACGAACTTCGTTTTGGCCTGATTTTGTGCAAAATTATGTCTTATCAGTTCGTTCTTTGATTTCAATTCAGTTTAATCAAATTCAAGTGTATTTGTTTAGCACTCTTTATGATACAAATCATTGCAAAGCAACTTTCTACAATATTTAGTAGTATTTTGTTTGAAGTATATCTGGGCCTTTAGGACACAGCCCTGTGGGGCTCCTACATTCAGGGCAATGGATTTAGAGGTGAACTGGTCTACTTTTACCACTTGAGGTCTGCCAGTGAGGAAGTCTTGAATCCAGTTGCAGAGTGAAGAATTCAGGCCGAGGTCTATGAGTTTAGAAGCTAGCTTTATGTGGACTATAGTATTGGAAGCTGAGCTATATATGATTGATGAAATCTCCCTGGGCTGGTAGTATGGGTGGCAAATAATGGATAAATGTTCCAGATGAGGCGAGCAGGAGCGCAACAGAGTGGAGATATTCCTGAGGTCACACCATTTCTTGTTAATCATGAAACACACTCCTCCACATTTGGATTTACCGGCCTCAGCTATTTTGTCCATCTGTAAATCAGAGAAGTAAATCAGCTAACATCAATTTGGGATTGTCTATTGATATGCAGTCTGGAGGGTGTCTGGTGGACACACATGGTGGTGAGGCCTTCTACAGTCCTTGCGCAGGTTAGCTGCTTCATTCAGTTTAAACAGAACTGAAGAACAGTGACATTATGCCTAAAGTGGAAAAATTTGCTGTAAGGGATCATTTGAAATACTGCATTTGTTTCTAATATAAGAAGCATATATGAATTGTGTTAGGAAACAACAAATGTTTATATAATTTAACTATGTTTATAATTTGATAGGTTTTTTTATTGTATGTTTGTATCTTGGTTTGTGTGTATATTGTAACTGTAAGTAGCGAATGCTTGTGTTGAAAACTGATGATGATGATAGGATTATCATGTTCGATTTGTATTTCTTGGTAAGCGTAGTGAGGTATGTTGATTATTAAAGAGATGCATGTATGAAGAAATGTTTGTGGTGCAATGTAATGTGTCGTTTGTGGTGCGAATTTATATAATTTAATGTTTAGTAGTCTGTGTTTGAATCATACATTTTGCTATTTGTGTAGGTTAATATAGTTATCACGGTGCTGTGAGTAGCTTCAAGGTGTACGGAGTAAAGATGCTTGTTGAATACATCAAGTTGTTGTGGTGACTTTAAGGAAACCTCACTCATCAATTGAGGTTCTCGAATCCAAGGGATTGTTACATTTTCAAAAAAATCACCAAAACCACATATTGATAAAGAAATGTTTGGTCATGCAGCACATATATAATGGAATGTAATTGCAAAGACCCCAAAGGTAGGCTAAGGTAAATAATGTTAACCTGTTATCAGTAAAAGTTTTGTGAAACATAATTTTTTTTTACAAAAACATCTACCTAAAATTATTTTTACATAGAAGACAAACACTATATATATATATATATATATATATATATATATATATATATATATATATATATATAATACACCCTTTACCCTTCCGTCTATAGTGTAAATTTATTGAACAATTAAAATATTTTAAAGCCTATATTATTTTTTACTGTACATTTGTTAAGTAAAATTCAGTTTAAGGATTACATTTTCATTCATAAGGATTAAAATGTTTGCCAAAAAAAAAAAAAATGTCTCCTGGTAGAATTCAAGATGAAAATAACATGTAAAACCAGTAGATGGGATCACAGGATCACTCATCAGCTCAATTGCCATTTCCACTCCCTAGTTTTTACTGTACTAAATTATGAATAAATAAGTTCAATATTAATGATATAATAATTAAATAATAATACATTAATTATTTTATCTTTGATTGGTAGATGCTGCTAAATTTATTTAGCCAGCAGACTTGGAGCTACTGTAGGTTTGTTACACTGAATTTACTCTGCATCACTTAATGCACAGCTCTATTTTGAAATCGGCTTGGGCCGGCTTTCCCATGCAAATAATTAATTTCTTCAATTTGACATCTTCATTAGCTTAACAAATTCATGAATATGCAAACATAAGCGTGTTTGCATTTGTTACTGCAGTTAATAAAACATCATCCGATCTCCTAAAAAACTTTACATCAACCCAGATCTCCTTTTTCACTGTCTGTTTTAAACTAAACAAATGGAGAGGAAAGTTCAGCAGGAAAAATCCTGTCAGCATTTACTCATCCTCATGCAACCTGGACAAAGAAGACAATCAGCAACACCCTCCACAAGGATGGTCAGCCACAGAATCCAAAGTCCAGAGTGAAGTTCCTGAAGTCAGAGGTGATTTGGGGTGCTGTGATGTCTGCTGGTGTTTCTCCATTGTAGTTAATCAAGTCCAAAGTCAATGCAGCCATCTACCAGTAGATTTTGGAGCACTTTATTCTTCCATCTGCTGACATGCTTTATAGAGATGCTGATTTAATTTTGCAGCAGGAATTTGTCACCTGCCAAACTACTTTCAAGTGGTTTGATGACCATGATATTTCTGTGCTTGATTGGCCAGCCAACTCACCTGACCTGAACCTCACAGAGAATCTATGGGGTATTGTGAAAAGGAAGATAAGTAACATCTGACAAACAATACAGAGGAGCTGAAGGCTATCAAAGCAACCTGGGCTTCAATAACACCTCAGCAGTGCCACTGGCTGAGATTTCTTTTATTTTCCTAAGCTGTAAGTCATAACCATTGGAATAAATAAATAAATAAATAAAACCCTGTCCTTGGCGCAATGGATAGTGCATTGGATAGCACATTGGACTTTTAGGCAAATCTATTTATGTGACTTATGAAAATATAATAAAGCTTGGTTGATATTTGTTAGAAAACAAATAGCAGATTCCAGGTCAGATGATTCTTCATCCTGAACAATTGTCAATTAAAATGTAGTCTCAGCCTCAGACATTACACCCACGGACTACTGGCTAAACATCTGATGCATATGGCACAGAAAACCACAACATTTTACAACGGTGAAAAAGAGCGCTTTTCAGAATCAACGAAATGCTGGATTTACAAAAGTATGTGAAATATTTAAAGTTTGCGGTATAGAATCTTTAAAATTTGTCCAAGATTTATACACACTGTTCTGTTATTGTGGCGATATTTCCACGCTTCGGAATGTGACCATGAACAAAACAAACTGTGATTCGTTGTTTGACATGTTGGTCAAATGGCCTCTTGTGCTGGCCTTGACTAATGAAAGCTGCCATAGATTCCAGACCTTTAGTCAGGTTACACGAGACTAATAAAAACTCTAAACTAAAAAAAAAGAGGAAAGTTCAGCACGAAAAATCCTGTCAGCATTTACTCATCCTCATGCAACCTGGACAAAGAAGCATCATGAAGTTATTGATATATTATATTTACAGAATCATAGTATTACAGAATAACAGTATGACTCAAGCACTATATTCCAGATCATCTGAACCCATCTGAACAGACAGACATTTCAATGGTCTTATTGTCAGGGTGGGTGCAGAATTTATACTTGGGGAGTCAAGTCACCTTTATTTATATAGTGATTTAAACAAAAAAGATTGTGTCAAAGCAACTGAACAACCTTCATTAGGAAAACAGTGTGTCATCATTGAATTCAGTGATGTCATCTCTGTTCAATTTAAATAGTATCTGTGCAATCATTTGCAATCAAGTCAATGATATTGCTGTAGATGAAGTGACCCCAACTAAGCAAGCCAGAGGCGACAGCGGAAAGGAACCAAAACTCCATCGGTGACAGATTGGAGAAAAAAACCTTGGGAGAAACCAGGCTCAGTTGGAGGCCAGTTCTCCTCTGACCAGACGAAACCAGTAGTTCAATTCCAGGCTGCAGCAAAGTCCGATTGTGCAGAAGAATCATCTGTTTCCTGTGGTCTTGTCCTGGTGGTCGTCTGATCGTCGGGGATCTGTATCTGGGGCTCTTGTTGTCCTGGTCTCCGCTGTCTTTCAGGACTGTAGAGGTCTTTGTGAATGCTGAGTGGACAGCAGTTGTGATGGCATCATCGGTTGGTGGTTGGACCAATATGCAAACTGGAAGGGGTCCAGGGTGGGGTGGGGGGGGGGGTGCAGACTTGATGTGGTGCATGAATAGCCGTCCAAAGCACTTCATGATAATAGGAGTAAGTGCAACTGGATGGTATTTATTGAAGCAGGATGGAGATGGATTCTTTGGGACTGGGATGATGGCGGTAGTTTTGAAAAATGTGGGAACAACAGCCTGACTCAGTGAGAGGTTGAAAATGACTGTGAAGACATCAGTGAGTTCCACTGCACAGTCTCTCAGTACACGCAAAGGGATGAGGAATGTAAACCGCAACAAGTAGTATGGCAGTATATTCCCTTGGCAGATAGAACAGCTGGCACTTAATAATCATAAACCCAACCAGAGGTGAGCAGTGTATGCAGACCACAACAGCATTGCGGCACCACACATCATTGATGTAAACACAAAGCCCACCGCTGCAGGTTTTTCCTCCCGCGATGAGAGCTCTGTCCGCTCGATAGCATGTCAGTATCAAGTATCAAGCTAGCACTTAAAGAGCAGCAAAGTACTTTGGTTTCGGTTGTGGCTTCGACAGTAAGAGATGCGATAGACTCTGTACTGAACCCAGCATTGCGTGACCTACATATGGACATACAAGCGACCAACAACTTTGTAAAAGAGCTAAAAGTAGAAGTTGAAAAACTAGCCATTGCTGCGAAACAGACACTTGACTGTTTCGATTCTGTTCAAGCAGCTACACGTGAGGATAGGAGGATAGGCGCGAACCTGAGAGAGCAGCTAGAGCAACTTACCGATAAAGTGACGAACATGGAAGATATGAAAAAGCAGGAGAAATAACATATGATTGGTGGGATTTTGGTGGAGTTGCCAGAGGGGGCGGAAGGTTCGTATGCAGCCAGCTTCCGCAGAGCTAATCTTTCCAAGGGGATTCCTGCAATAAAAGGACGTGATATTGAGAATGAGCAGAATCATCACATTCCATGATGGAAGAAAAAGTAACTCAGAGTGGCCACATACTCTTATCTTTCATTGGAGGTGAATCAGTCACTTATCCAAAGAATTTTTATTTTTTTAGGCAGACCTACAGTATATTCTCTGTAATGTGTGGTCTGTTTTGGTTCTTGTTCAAAGTTGTTTGTCATTTTTTTTGTGCTTATTTTATTTTATACAACAGACATTGATATCTTTATTCATTTCATTTGATTTTTTTAAAGGTATGCACATTAGGGTGATTTGGCATATAGTTATTTTAAGTAGATCTCCTCCTGTGCGGGATTGGATTCAGCCATCTTCTGGTCAACCATCTGTTTATTTACAAACATTTACAAATGATGAATAGTTTCAACTTTATATTGGCTACTACAAAAACATGAACAAATTATTAATTAATGTTTAGTAAAGATGTGTGAATGGTATATTCAGGTCTTTCAGGACACTTTTTGTCATCGAGATGACTGCTCATAAAGGTATCAACGATAAGTAAACCTTTGCAAATGATGAATAGTTTCAACTTACTGTAAGTTTGGGTACTGCAAAAACATGAACAAATAATTAATACATTTGTAAATAGAGATCTTCACAATAAACAAAGACTAACAAAAGAAGATCTACTGTTACAAAGTTTACTGACTTTAGTAAGCATTTCAATTTACATTAAATAATCATATGTTAATCGTTATGTAATGTTGAGTAAGTTCATTAGTAAAAATTTACAAAAACTTTATCTCATAGTTCTGTAGCTGTGAGACTACATATTAACTAATGATCTTTTATGAATTATATGTTTGTTAAGGATTTATAAATGAAAGTTATTTTACCAAAATTTGTTTGTATTTACAAAACATTTAAGCTTATCAGTGAAAACAGTGTAAATCTTTTCTTTGTAGTTTTGTCAATTAAATAAAAGTTAAAGCAGATTAACAAATCACAGATTCTTGATTTCATTGGATCTTACAAAACCTCCCATTTTTTCTGTTTTGGGGTTGTATAGTCCTTTGACAAATAACCACACAGATTTGTAAAATACTTTACATATTAAAAATATTATGCTATTCCCAATATACTAGATTTTACAAGGGTATTACTTACGCTTAAGGAAGGTTAAGGAAACCAGTATGACACCATGGTATAATGACCATACTCGCACCCTAAAGAGAGCAGCCCGAAAAATGGAAAGCAGCTGGAGGAAAACAAAACTAGAGGTATTTCGTATTGCTTGGCGGGAAAGTAACCTATCCTACAGAAAAGCAATAAAAACTGCTAGATCCGATTACTTTTCTTCTCTTTTAGAAGAAAACAAACATAACCCCAGGTATATATTCAATACAGTGGCTAAATTAACGAAACATAACGCCACAACAAGTGTTGACATTTCCCAACACCACAGCAGTAATGACTTTATGAACTACTTTACTTCTAAAATCGATACTATTAGAGATAAAATTGTAACCATTCAGCCGTCAGCTACAGTATCGCATCAGACATTGCACTATAGACCCCCTGAGGAACAGTTCCACTCATTCTCTACTATAGGAGAGGAAGAATTGTATAAACTTGTTAAATCATCTAAACTAACAACGTGTATGTTAGACCCTATACCATCTAAGCTCCTAAAAGAGGTGCTTCCAGAAGTCATAGATCCTCTTCTGACTATTATAAATTCATCATTGTCATCAGGATATGTCCCCAAAACCTTCAAACTGGCTGTTATTAAGCCTCTCATCAAAAAACCAAAACTTGACCCCAAAGAACTAGTTAATTATAGACCGATCTCGAATCTCCCTTTTCTGTCCAAGATACTAGAAAAGCTGGTATCCTCACAATTATATTCCTTCTTAGAGAAAAATTGTATATGTGAGGATTTCCAGTCAGGATTTAGACCGTATCATAGTACTGAGACTGCTCTCCTTAGAGTTACAAATGATCTGCTCTTATCATCTGATCTTGGGTGTATCTCTTTACTTTTTTTGGATCTTAGTGCTGCGTTTGACGCAATTGACCACAACATTATTTTGCATAAACTTGAACACTTTGTTGGCATTAATGGAAGTGCATTAGCATGGTTTAAATCGTACTTATATGACCGCAATCAGTTCGTAGTAGTGAATGAAGATGTATCATATCAATCACAAGTGCAGTATGGAGTACCTCAAGGCTCAGTACTAGGGCCGCTCATCTTCACGCTTTATATGTTACCCTAGGGAGATCTCATCAGAGAACATGGTGTTAGCTTTCATTGTTATGCTGATGATACTCAGCTCTATATTTCTTCGCGGCCCGGTGAAACACACCAATTTGAAAAAATAATGGAATGCATAGTCGATATAAAAAATTGGATGATGAGTAATTTCTTACTGCTAAATTCTGAACAGAGGTGTTAATTATAGGACCTAAAAACTCTGCTTGTAATAACCTAGAACACTGTGTAAGACTTGATGGTTGCTCTGTCAATTTTTCGTCATCAGTTAGGAACCTAGGTGTGCTATTTGATGGCAATCTTTCCTCAGAGAGACACGTTTCTAGCATTTGTAAAACTGCATTTTTCCATCTCAAAAATATATCTAGATTATGGCCTATGCTCTCAATGTCTAATGCAGAAATGTTAATCCATGCATTTATGACCTCAATGTTAGATTATTGTAATGCTTTATTGGGTGGTTGTTCTGCACGCTTAGTAAACAAACTAAAGCTAGTCCAAAATGTAGCAGCAAGAGTTCTTTCTAGAACCAGGTAGTACCATATTAGCCCGGTCCTGTCAACACTGCACTGGCTCCCTATCAAACATCATATATCAATCAATCAATCAATCAACATTTATTTGTATAGCGCTTTACAACAACCGTCAGGTATCCAAAGTGCTTCACATCATAGAATACAATAAACATCATATCATAAAATACATATAACAAAAAAGAAAACAGCAAGAGGGAAATTGTGTCACCACTACTATGTATTAAAAGCCATCCTAAACAGGTGGGTTTTAAGTTTAGACCTAAAAAGAGTTTCATCTGCAGTTGTACGGATATCAGGGGGTAACTTGTTCTAAAGTCTTGGGGCAGCAACTGCAAACGCCTGATCACCCCAACGCTTGTACTTTGACCTTGGGACTTCTAAAACCAGTTGATTTGAAGACCGTAACGACCGGCTGTGCTCACGCAGGGTTAAAATCTCACTTATGTACTCCGGTGCTCGGCCATTTAGGGCCTTAAAAACGAACAACAAAATCTTAAAATCTATTCTAAACTGTACTGGAAGCCAGTGTAAGGAATAGAGGACAGGAGTAATGTGTACACGCTTAGGTGTATTTGTTAAAAACCGAGCGGCAGCATTTTGCACAAGTTGAAGTCGTGCAATAGAGCCTTGACTTAAACCTACATAGAGAGCATTACAATAATCCAACCTCGAACTAATAAAAGCATGAATCACCTTTTCTAGATCATGCCTATTAAGAAAAGGCTTAACTTTAGCTAGAAGACGAAGCTGAAAAAAACTCATTTTGACAATATTGCTGATTTGCTTGTCAAATTTCATGTCGCAATCAAAAGTAACCCCTAAATTTCTGACAGCAGGCTTAAGGTATGGAGCCAAAGCCCCCAAACTCACCGCTGAACCGTTTGGGTTGCCGAAGATGATACACTCCGTTTTTTCATTATTTAAACTAAGAAAATTTTGTGACAACCACATCCTAATATCATCGATGCAACTAAGTAGGGAGTCTAGTGCGACATTATCATTCGGTTTTAAAGGCAAATAAATCTGCAAGTCATCAGCATAACAGTGAAAGGATAGATTGTGCTTTCCTATAATACTCCCTAACGGCAACATATATAAAGAAAACATAAAATATAGATTTTGAAATATTGCTTATTACTTATAAAGCCCTGAATGGTTTAGCACTTCAGTATTTGAATGAGCTCCTTTTACATTATAATCCTCTACGTCCGCTACGTTTTCAAAACTCAGGCAATTTGATAATACCTAGAATACAAAAATCAACTGCGGGCAGCAGATCCTTTTCCTATTTGGCGCCTAAACTCTGGAATAACCCACCTAACATTGTTCGGGAGGCAGACACACTCTTGCAGTTTAAATCTAGATTAAAGACCCATCTCTTTAACCTGGCTTACACATAACATACTAATATGCTTTTAATATCCAAATCCGTTAAAGGATTTTTAGGCTGCATTAATTAGGGATCTACGCTAATATTTGTCTGTTTCTCTCTTATTCCGAGGTCACCGTAGCCACCAGATCCAGTCTGTATCCAGATCAGAGGGTCACTGCAGTCACCCGGATCCAGTACGTATCCAGACAAGATGGTGGAGCAGCACCTAGAAAGGACCTCTACTGCCCTGAAAGACAGTGGAGACCAGGACAACTAGAGCCCCAGATACAGATCCCCTGTAAAGACCTTGTCTCAGACGGGGGCCCAAGGCAAAACCACAGGAAACAGATGATTCTTCTGCACAATCTGACTTTGCTGCAGCCTGGAATTGAACTACTGGTTTCGTCTGGTCAGAGGAGAACTGGCCCCCCAACTGAGCCTGGTTTCTCCCAAGGTTTTTTCTCTCCATTCTGTCACCGATGGAGTTTCGGGTCCTCGCCTCTGGCTTTCTTAGTTCTTCTTAGTTCTTCATCTACAGCGATATCGTTGACTTGATTGCAAATAAATGCACAGACACTATTTAACTGAACAGAGATGACATCACTGAATTCAGTGATGAACTGCCTTTATCATTTGGCATTATTGACACACTGTTTTCCTAATGAATGTTGTTCAGTTGCTTTGACGCAATGTATTTTGTTTAATAATAATAATTCATTACATTTATATAGCGCTTTTCTAGGCACTCAAAGCGCTTTACATAGTCATGGGGCATCTCCTCATCCACCACCAGTGTGCAGCATCCACCTGGATGCTGCGACGGCAGCCATAGTGCGCCAGAACACCCACCACACACCAGCTTACTGGTGGAGAGGAGACAGAGTGATGAAGCCAATCAGCGGATATGGGGATTTTTAGGAGGCCATGATGATTCGAGGCCAATGGGCGAATTTAGCCAGGATGCCAAGGTCACACCTCTACTCTTTTCGAAAGACATCCTGGGATTTTTAATGACCACAGAGAGTCAGTTTAACGTCTCATCCGAAGGACGGTGCTTGTTGACAGTATAGTGTCCCCATCACTACACTGGGGCGCTAGGACCCACACAGACCACAGGGTGAGCACCCCCTACTGGCCTCACTAGGACCTCTTCCAGCAGCAACCTAGTTTTCTCAGGAGGTCTCCCATCCAGGTACTGACCAGGCTCAGCCCTGCTTAGCTTCAGTGGGAAACCGGTCTTGGGCTCTAGGGTGATATGGCTGCCGGCTGTTTAAAGTGCTATATAAATAAAGGTGACTTGACTTGACTTGACTATTATACCTAAGCAAGTTTTTTTTTTTTTTTGATTAATACAATGTATATATATAATCTTCATTTAGTTTATTTGTATCTGATCAACAAGGCTTAACATTTATGTGATTTTACATAAAAATACTTTTATTAAATTTAAATATTTTAACACCATTGAAGAATTTTATTATTACTTAATGAAAAGAATGAAAACTAAACATGTATTAGTGTTACCTTTACAGAACAATAACATATTCCGATATAAGGAATAAAATTTTCATGGCAAGTCTGAAAGATGGATGGAAATTAATGAGCATTGATGTTTCATGTACAAAAGTGGGATTGTTTTTTTTTTGTGGACAATATACAGAAGTAGACTTTTTGACTATTATTTGTCACATATAACAAATATTAAAATCAAAATAAGTCAGATATCAACGTCATAAATCTTGGTATAATCTTTGATGACCAGCTGACCTTCAAGGACTACATTGCAAAGGCTGCTCAATCTTGCAGGCTTGTGTTGCACAACTTTTTGTCCAGGCCCAAGTCATTTCTAGGCTGGACTACTGCAATGCTCTTCTGGCTGGACTTCCATCAAGCACAATCAAACCTCTAAAATGATTCAGACTTGTCTTCAACGAGCCCATGTCACACCTCTCTTTACCTCCTTGGACTGACTACCAGTTGCGGATCGCATCGAATTCAAGACACTGAAAGTGAAGTGAAAGTCATGACATTTGCCAAGTAACCCATACTCAGACTTGGCGCTCTGCATTAAACACATTCAAGTGCACAGACTGCACACACAGAGCAGTGAGAAGTGAACACTCCGTGAACACACACCCAGAGCAATGGGCAGCTATATATCCAGCACCCAGGGAGCAACTGGGGGTTCAGTGCCTTGCTCAAGGGCACTTCAGCCATGGGTATTGAGGGTGGAAGAGAGCACCGTTCATTCACTCCCCCGACTTACAACTACTGCCAGCACCAAGACTCAAACCAGCAACCTTCGAGTTACTGGTCAAACTCTCTAACCATTAGGCCACAGCTGCTCATGTGCCATGACGCTTGCAAATAGAACAGCCACAGGCTCAGCACCCGCCTACTTCCACTCACTATTAAGAATCTACATCCCCTCCAGAAGTCTGAGATCCACTAGTGAGCGAAGCATCATGGTACTATCACAGAGAGGCTCAATGTCACTTTCCAGAAGCTTCTCGTTCACTGTTCCTAGCTGGGGAATAATCTTCCCACCCCTATCCGGAATACTGAATCCCTGACAATTTTCAAGCGACAGCTGAAAACTCATCTCTTTTCGATGCCACTTGACTGAAACTTTGACTTGCAACTTGAAAAAAAACTTTTGTCTTTCTCTTTAATTATTCCTTCTCTTTTTAGCCTGTACTTTTTGAACAATTCCTGAAACCTGGTATCACAAGCACTTCCTGTGTCTGTTTATCTCTTTAAGAAGAATCACTTTATGTATTCCCCAGTTGTAAGTGGCTTTGGATAAAAGCATCTTCAGAATTACTAAACGTAAATATTAAAATACATTGAGGATTAGAGATTTTCTGTGAAAATCCTTCCTTTTGATAATAAAACAGCTGCCAAACACTACAAAATGTACTTGAAAATCATGAGAATCACACATTTCCATTAATTTCTTTGGAACCATTGATTTGATTATTAAACTACTCTGACAACAACAAGTAATTTACATTACATTTACATTTAATCATTTAGCAGACGCTTTTATCCAAAGCGACTTACAAATGAGAACAATAGAAGCAGTCAGGTCAACAAGCAAACAACAACAGTATAAAAGTGTCATGACAAGTCTCAGTTAGTCTAGTATACAACCCGAATTCCGGAAAAGTTGGGACGTTTTTTAAATTTTAATAAAATGAAAACTAAAGGAATTTCAAATCACATGAGCCAATATTTTATTCACAATAGAACATAGATAACGTAGCAAATGTTTAAACTGAGAAATTTTACACTTTTATCCACTTAATTAGCTCATTTAAAATTTAATGCCTGCTACAGGTCTCAAAAAAGTTGGCACGGGGCCAACAAATGGCTAAAAAAGCAAGCAGTTTTGAAAAGATTCAGCTGGGAGAACATCTAGTGATTAATTAAGTTAATTGATATCAGGTCTGTAACATGATTAGCTATAAAAGCTTTGTCTTAGAGAAGCAGAGTCTCTCAGAAGTAAAGATGGGCAGAGGCTCTCCAATCTGTGAAAGACTGCGTAAAAAAATTGTGGAAAACTTTAAAAACAATGTTCCTCAACGTCAAATTGCAAAGACTTTGCAAATCTCATCATCTACAGTGCATAACATCATCAAAAGATTCAGAGAAACTGGAGAAATCTCTGTGCGTAAGGGACAAGGCCGGAAACCTTTATTGGATGAACCGTGGTCTTCGGGCTCTCAGACGACACTGCATCACTCATCGGCATGATTGTGTCAATGACATTACTAAATGGGCCCAGGAATACTTTCAGAAACCACTGTCGGTAAACACAATCCGCCGTGCCATCAGCAGATGCCAACTAAAGCTCTATCATGCAAAAAGGAAGCCATATGTGAACATGGTCCAGAAGCGCCGTCGTGTCCTGTGGGCCAAGGCTCATTTAAAATGGACTATTTCAAAGTGGAATAGTGTTTTATGGTCAGACGAGTCCAAATTTGACATTCTTGTTGGAAATCACGGACGCCGTGTCCTCCGGGCTAAAGAGGAGGGAGACCTTCCAGCATGTTATCAGCGTTCAGTTCAAAAGCCAGCATCTCTGATGGTATGGGGGTGCATAAGTGCATACGGTATGGGCAGCTTGCATGTTTGGAAGGCTCTGTGAATGCTGAAAGGTATATAAAGGTTTTAGAGCAACATATGCTTCCCTCCAAACAATGTCTATTTCAGGGAAGGCCTTGTTTATTTCAGCAGGACAATGCAAAACCACATACTGCAGCTATAACAACAGCATGGCTTCGTCGTAGAAGAGTCCGGGTGCTAACCTGGCCTGCCTGCAGTCCAGATCTTTCACCTATAGAGAACATTTGGCGCATCATTAAACGAAAAATACGTCAAAGACGACCACGAACTCTTCAGCAGCTGGAAATCTATATAAGGCAAGAATGGGACCAAATTCCAACAGCAAAACTCCAGCAACTCATAGCCTCAATGCCCAGACGTCTTCAAACTGTTTTGAAAAGAAAAGGAGATGCTTCACCATGGTAAACATGCCCCGTCCCAACTATTTTGAGACCTGTAGCAGAAATCAAAATTGAAATGAGCTCATTTTGTGCATAAAATTGTAAACTTTCTCAGTTTAAACATTTGCTATGTTATCTATGTTCTATTGTGAATAAAATATTGGCTCGTGTGATTTGAAAGTCTTTTAGTTTTCATTTTATTCAAATTTAAAAAACGTCCCAACTTTTCCGGAATTCGGGTTGTAGAACGCATAGGCAGGTTTTTTTTTTTTTTTATAAAATGAAAAGACAGGTAAAGGAAAAGTGCTAGTGTTAGTTGGTTAAGTGCAGGCGAAAAAGATGAGTCTTTAGATGTTTCATGAAAATGGCTGTACGAATTGAGATAAGGAGGTCATTCCACCAGCTGGGCACAGTCCAGGAAAAGGTCCGTGAGAGTGATTTTGAACTTCTTTGGGATGGTACCACAAGGCGTCGTTCACTTGCAGAGCGCAAACATTTGGAGGGCACATACGATTTAACCAATGAGTTTAGGTAAGTTGGTGCCGTGCCAGTGGTCGTCTTGTAGGCTAGCATCAGTACCTTGAATTTGATGTGAGCAGCTACTGGTAGCCAGTGTAACCTGATGAGGAGAGGAGTAACGTGAGCTTTTTTTTGGCTCATTGAAGACAACCCTCGCTGCTGCATTCTGGATCAATTGCAGAGGCTTGACAGTACATGCAGGAAGGCCCGCCAGGAGAGCATTACAATAGTCCAGTCTGGAGAGAACAAGAGCTTGGACAGGAAGTTGGGTTGCTTGCTCTGACAGGAAGGGTCTAATCTTCCTAATGTTGTATAAGGCAAACCTGCAGGACCGGGTAGTTGTAGCAATGTGGTCTGAGAAGCTTAACTGATGATCCATCACAACTCCTAGGTTTCTAGCTGTCCTCGAATGAGTAATGGTTGATGAGCCCAGCTGTATAGAGAAGTTGTGATGAAGCAATGGATTAGCTGGAATCACCAGGAGTTCTGTCTTCGTAAGGTTAAGCTGAAGGTGATGGTCATTCATCCAGCTAGAGATGTCACTCAGACAGGCTGAGCAGCTACCGTCGGGTCATCTGGTTGGAATGAAAAGTAGAGTTGGGTGTCATCAGCGTAGCAGTGATAAGAAAAGCCATGCTTCTGAATGACAGATCCTAATGATGTCATGTAGATGGAGAAGAGAAGTGGTCCAAGTACTGAGCCTTGAGGAACCCCAGTAGCAAGGGGGTGTGACTTTGAAACATCACCCATCCAAGACACACTGAAGGATCTGTCAGAGAGGTAGGACTTAACCCACAGGAGTGCTGTTCCAGAGATGCCCATCTTTCTGAGGATGGACAGGAGAATCTGGTGTTTAACAGTGTCAAAAGCAGCAGAAAGGTCCAGTAAGATGAGTACAGAGGATTTTGAAGCTGCTCTTGCTAGTCGTAGGGTTCAGTAACCGAGAGCAGAGCAGTCTCAGTTGAGTGGCCACTTTTGAAGCCAGATTGGTTGCTGTCCAGGAGGTTGTTCTGTACAAGGAACATAGAAAACTGGTTGAACACAGCTCGCTCAAGTGTCTTTGCAATGAATGGAAGAAGGGATACCGGTCTGTAGTTTTCAAGAAGCGCTGGATTTAGAGATGGTTTCTTGAGCAGTGGGCTTACCCGAGCCTGCTTGAATGCTGAGGGAAATGTTCCAGAGTGAAGAGAGGAGTTGATAATGTGAGTAAGCGAAGGTATGACTGAAGAAGAGATCGCTTGAAGGAGTCGAGTGGGGATCGGATCAAGTGGACAAGTAGTAGGATGATTGGACAGGAGAATTTTGGAGACGTCCATCTCTGAGAGTGGGGAGAAGGAGGAGAAAGAGTGTGCGTCGGTCATTGTGAAGTTGTCCTCTGTCTGCGGTGTGGAGAATTGGTCACTGATGGATCTAGTCTTATTTGTGAAGAAAACTGCAAAGTCGTCCGCTGTAAGTGTCAATGGAGGAGGTGGTGGCGGCGGATTAAGAAGAGAAGAGAAAGTCTTGAAGAGTGTTCGAGCGTCACAACAGCTGTTAATTTTGTTATGGTAGTAGGATGTTTTAGCCGTGAAGACATTTGCAGAGAAGGAAGAGAGGAGAGACTGATACACACAGAGGTCGGTAAAGTTTCTTGATTTCTGCCATTTCCTCTCTGCAGCCCTGAGTTTAGAGCAATGTTCACGGAGAACCTCGGACAACCAGGGGGCAGATGGGGCAGTGCGTGCTGGTCTAGACAACAGTGGGCAAAAGTTGTCCAGGCTAGATGTTAAAGTGGAGCAAAGAGTGTCCGTAGCGCTGTTCGTGTCCAGAGCAGAGAACTGAGAGAGTGCAGGAAGCGAGGATGAAACCACAGAAGATAGGCGAGATGGAGAGAGTGAGCGTAGTTTCCGTCGAAAGGTGACCTGGGTTGGAGTGTGAGGCACTTCAGGAGTAAGTGCTAGGTTAGCAGTAATGAGGAAGTGGTCTGAGGTGTGCAGTGGAGCAACTGAAGAGTTGTCCACAGAGCAACAGCGCGTGTAGATGAGGTCCAGTTGGTTGCCTGATTTGTGAGTCGCTGTAGTAGACACTAGCTTGAGATCAAATGAGGTGATCAGAGTTTTGAAGTCAGCAGCCTGGGGTTTATCTTGGGGCTTCTCCAAGAAGTTTCCCAATTGACCTGGGGGACGATAAATGACCACAACGGGGATTTTAACAGGGTGGGTTACAGTAATGGCATGTGATTCAAATGAACCAGTACCTGTAGGTGATGGCTGAAGATCAAATTTCCATTCTTTTGATATAAGGAGACCCGTCCCTCCACCCCTCCCAGTGGTACGTGGAGTGTGGGAACAAGTGAAATTAGTGGAGAGGGCTGCAGGGGTGGCAGTATCTTCAGGTTTGATCCAAGTCTCTGTCAGTGCCATGAGGTTGAGACCGGAATGAGTAGCAATAGAAGAAATGAAGTCTGCTTTGTTAACTGCAGACTGGCAGTTCCAGAGACCAACTGGAATAGAGAGCGTAGTAGTATAGGTCAGAGGGACAGGTCTTCCTGCGACGTACATAGCGTGCTCTCCGAGTGTTAGTAGTGATAGTAGAGATCTGAAAGCACATAGTGACTACAAGTGTAAGAGATATTTGAGAACAAGGTATACAAAAAGTAAAGAAAGAGGAGAAAAGCAATACTCAAGTGCCCTGTCGGTGTCCTTGCTCGGTGGAGTCGCGCCGGTAGAGTCGATTGTCTTTACACTCATCGGTCTTCACACGAGGAGAAACCTAACACTTTTGTATTAGCCTGATTACCTATGATTGAAGTCAGCTGGCCACGCCTCACTATTTAGCAGATCGAAACCAGGCAGTCCCGCGATAGGCAAACACAAGACCAAGCGCCACTTTCAGCACATATTAACCAGGGTAAGACACACACAATTTAAACCAAAAACTTTCCTAACAATGACGATCACACACTAGTCTGATGAGAAAACAAGACAAAACACTCACAAGCTGCTGTCCTTCTCTGTAGCTCGACTGTTTCTTCTGTAATGACTCTACATCAGTGTGGAACTACCTGAAAGCCATCACCAGCAGTCCCCATCCCCCAGCACTGAGGCAAACAAACACCTGGCTGAAGACCTGAACGGACGCGGGGCAAACTGAATCGCATAGCCGAGCCTGGGGACCAGGGAGTTGAGGAGCTGAGTCCGATCAGACTCCCTCATGTCTGCCAGGTTTAGCAATAGGTGGCGCTCCTGGACCACCAAAGTGGACATCACCTGACCCAAGGAGCGCGCAGTAACTTTTGTCGCCCGGAGAGCGAGGTCGGTAGCAGTGTGTGCCTCCTGCAGCTCTTTGAGCACCTTGGCCTGGTAGATCTGAAGGGTGACCCACAGCTCTATAAGCCTTGGCCACAAGCATGGATGAGAACTTACAGGCCTTGGAGGGAAGCTTGGGACCACCACGCCATGTGGAGGTGCTCTGAGGACATAGTTGCATCGAAACAAGACGCTCCACTGGGGGAATACCAGCATAACCCTTGGTTGTTCCGCCATCGAGGGCAGTGAAGGAGGAGGAAGCAACAGAACAGATTCTGGTAGTTAAAGGTGCCTTCAATGAATTGGTCACTTCCTGGTGCACCTCTGGAAAGAATGGAACCAACGGGGGGTGCTGGCGATCAGCATGAGCAGCCCCCAGGAACCAATCATCCAGCCTCGAGCGCTCGGGACAGGGTGGAGGATTCCACTCAAGCCCGATGCTCTCAGCTGCCCAGGAAAGCACGGCCATCAGTTCGAGATCAGACTCAGTCAATGCTGGCACTCCCAAGGGAGGCAATGCAGCCGAATCCTTATCTCCCGAGGACTCAAGCCATTAAGAAATTAGGTCTTCCTCTCGAGCCCCGAATGAGATGTCAGGAGCCTGAGGGGCGTGGCCTGAGGATTCTGGCTCGTCAGTGAAGCCCACACGGTAACCCTCAGATCACCCTGGCAACCAGCCAAAGTAGCCCTCTTATGTGAAGAGGAACTCGAACGGGGTGTGGCAGAAACGGCTCTATACCTTTGAAGGTAATCGAGTCTCGATCTTAAAGGGTTAGTTTATCGAAAAATCTAAATTATGTTATTAATAACTCACCCTCATGTCATTCTAAACCCGTGAGACCTCCGTTTATCTTTGGAACACGGTTTAAGATATTTTAGATTTAGTCCGAGAGCTCTCAGTCCCTCCATTGAAACTGTGTGTAAGGTATACTGTCCATGTTCAGAAAGGTAAGAAAAACATCTTCAAAGTATTCCATGTGACATCAAAGGGTCAGTTAGAATTTTTTGAAGCATCGAAAATAAATTTTGGTCCAAAAATAGCAAAAACTACGACTTTATTCCGCATTGTCTTCTCTTCCGTGTCTGTTGTAAGACAGTTCAAAACAAAGCAGTGTGTGATATCCGGTTCACGAGCGAATCACTCGATGTAACTGGATCTTTTTGATCCACCAAATCGAACTGAATCGTTTTAAACGGTTCGCATCTCCAATACACATTAATCCACAAATGACTTAAGCTGTTAACTTTTTTAATGTGGCTGACACTCCCTCTGAGTTAAAACAAACCAATATCCCAGAGTAATTCATTTAATCAAACAGTACACTGACTGAACTGCTGTGAAGAGAGAACTGAAGATGAACACCGAGCCGAGCCAGATATTGAACAAAAGATTGACTAATCGGTTTTCAGATCACCAGTAGTTCTTTCGGACAGTTCGATTCAATAAACCGGTTGAAGAAAATGGTTCACCGGTTCTTTTGCGCTCGACGTAATGGCGTCATTGGCGATGATTGCCCTTCATTCAAACCTTCGGTTTACCCGCGCTCATAACATTAGCACAGAATAAGTTCAGAATCCATCACCAAAAGAACCAGTTCGGTTCAGATGCTCTGTGTGTCAGTCTGCTCCACGCTGAATCACACATGCACATTATCATCAGCTCCTCAGTTCTCGAATCGAACGCGTCTGACAGAAATGGTTCTTGACTCGAGAAGAGTCAATCTTTTGTTAGTTATCTGGCTCGGCTCAGGGTTCATCTTCAGTAATCTCTTCACAGCAGTTCAGTCAGTGTACTGTTTGAGTAAATGAATTACTCCGGGATATTGGTTTGTTTTAACTCAGAGGGAGTGTCAGCCACATTAAAAAAGTTAACAGCTTAAGTAATTTGTTGATTGATGCGTATTGGAGACGCAAACCGTTTAAAACGATTCAGTTTGATTTGGTGAACTGGTTCAAAAAGAATGATTGTTCGGGAACCGGATATCACAAACTGCTTTGTTTTGAAATCTCGCACAACAAACACAGAAGAGAAGACAATGCTGAATAAAGTCGTAGCTTCTGCTATTTTTGGACCAAAATGTATTTTCAATGCTTCAAAAAATTCTAACTGACCCTCTGATGTCACATGGACTACTTTGATGATGTTATTCTTACCTTTCTGGACATGGACAGTGTTGTAGCCAATTTTGATAAGTGTTATGTTTTTTGTTGGTTGTAAGTTGCATGGCGATGACGTTCTTCCACCTGCACACTAGGGGGCATAGGCAGGGCATTATGGTAGTTGTGGAGGCTATATGAGTAAGACACAGGTGAACCAGTAGCTAGGGGAATTACGATCAGGAGAAGCCACATAGTTCATGTTCAGCTATTAGCACCATGTTTAATGTTGCTTGCATACGTATGAGCTCAATTTACATCAGTAATGCAAGCAGCAGTGTTTGTAAGTAGTTCTACTCTTTACGAGGAGCGATATATCGACCACACCCAGAAACAGACGGGCGGAATGACATTTAAAAAAAAAACGCAAACTCAACCCATTTACTCTTTTAGAGATAGAAGCACTCAGGGGAATGCTGGAGTTGAATGCAAGAAGCTCAGATGAACCGCCGCCACCGTCACACCAACACCAGCTGACTCGCTTGTAAACACTCCGGTAAAAGCAGCAAGCGATGTGCTCAGCTCCGAAGCGACAGCTTGAGTGTGAGTTGCTTGCGCTGCTCCTTAATATACCCACACAGCGGGGCGGAGCTTGAGATGCAAATCCCGCAGACCAAGGTACATTGTTTACCATTGGCTCGTTTTGTTATCACTCGAATGTGATTGGGCTCTCAGGCGAGACCCCATTCGTCAGTGTCTTTCTGACGAAACATAGAACATGACCGGCTGAAAGGTAACTATAGACACCTTTTTCTAGCATTTTAGATACTGGTGCTCCTTTACACTTAAGGAATATTAAGGAAAACTGTACAATTAATTTGTGACATAAGTTTTATCATTGTGAAAAGCACTTCTGTGTTCTATCATTACACTCTCTAATGCTGTTTGAATAAAGAGTCTCATATTGCATCAAAATCAGAATGTAAATCAGTCTCAGCATCTTACGAACAGTACTGACAAAAAATTTTGCATAATAAAATGAAGAGTTGAGTAGAGAGTAAAAGACAAGTCTGTTGAGAGAAGACACTTGATTTACTGCTTAGAAGATCACACTTCAGTAGCTCCAGAGCAGGTAAATTGGGGTTCGTTGCTTTTCGATGGCTGAATAAAAAAAAAAAATCTACTTCAACTGTAAAGCTTATTATACCTAGATAAGTATAATCAAATTGGTTAAGTTCAACTTAATTTATATGATAGAAAAAGTCAAATCTCATGAAAAATGAAGTGGAAATTGGTTAATTTGATGAGTTAAACTAATGAAACAACATTTTCATCATTATTTATAGCTTGTTTAAGGGGTTCAGGTCAAAGAGTGGTTTTTGCATTCACTGATTCTTTCTGTAAGAACATGTTTTGCAGTCATGTCTGCTTGCTCATCTCCAATAAATCCCCTTGATTATAAAGTAAACTATTTCCTTTGCAATATCAGAAACCTAACCAACATGTCATATTCTTGTCATTTCTTTCTTTCAGTGAACAAACCTGTGAAGACAAGATGATACAGAACAAGATTCAACTCGTTGTTTTTCTCGGTGAGTGTCAGTGAAAGAAACTGATGTCAGATCAGAGGTTTAGAGCTGTTTAACACTGTTGATTTTCCTGCAGCAGGAATCCTGTCCAAGGTTTCATGTGATCTGTATCAAATCGTCCTGATCCAAGAGCCAAAGACCTGGACAGAAGCGCAATCCTACTGCAGAGAGAAATACACAGATCTGGCAACGGTTCAGAGCGATGAAGACAGAGCCAAACTAAAGGAGGCAGCAAACGCTGTGAACTTTCAGTCTGTGGCCTGGATCGGTTTCTACAGAGAGGTCTGGCATTGGTCGTATCAAAACACACCGATCAGCTATGTGATGTGGGATACTGGGAATCCAGACGTATCCGTCACAAACGAGGCCTGTGTGGGTGAAAAACCCAGTGGACAATGGGGTGACAGATACTGCACTGACCAATACAATTTTTTTTGCCAAACTGGTAAGAAATAATACAATACTCAAAGATCTCACAAGATGTACTTAGTATTTCTGTCTTGTTTTTCAGTACAAGTATCTAAACATGTTTAAATCAATATACATTTACTTGAGAAACAAAATGACTTAAGGTATCTTAAAGTATAAGAAGATATTGATTAAGCTCTAATTTTAAATCATTTTGGATCTCTAATAATGTATCTTGATGCCAGGATGATTAGACATTTGTGCTGGAACACAAGATAAAATACTGAGGAAGTGAAACCTGACCTTACTGCATTCTTAAATCTTTAAAAAGATCCTTATAAAAAGTTACGATCAATATCATAGGTGACAAATGAGCAGCCTCAAAAGATAACTGGATTAAAAACAGTAATATTTAAGACACTGCATGAAACTGCAGTAACAAATCAGCAAAAACATAAACATCACTTCTCAGTGCTCCATACTGATCTGTTATGATTAAAACTGAATTACTTTTATTATATAAACAGTGTAATTATCCATGCCCCTGATAATTTTATTTTTTCATGTTTTTTATTTTTTTATTTTTATTTTTAGAAATGATACATTAAGAGCGCATAAATGGCAAAACTGTTTTAACTGCATTCACCATGCATAATTAATGCTTAATGATAATGTATTATATTTATGTCATGACGCATAAAGTGTTGAAATTATTCCAACATGACGTTGTCAAATCTTATTATTTTTCATTTATGTCAATTTTATTTTATTTTAACATTATTTCAATCAGTTTGATGATCAGTCAATACAAAAATTATGTTATTATGATTATGTTATCATATTATGAATTATGATTTTGCTTAATATATGGGTGCCGGAGCGCATGTTGGTCACAAGGGGGCGCGTTTCCCACAATCATTTTGCACCCGTGGCAACTGCCTATGCTAAGGCTGCAATGCATCATTTAAATAACGCTGTCAATCCTGAAACTATGAAATATGCAGATAGCAGCCTGACAAATGTATGTTACATTCATAAAATTCCTTTTCCAAGACATTTTTTGAGGATGAGTCCACATTTTTGTGAACAAAACTTATAACCATATAGTTAATTTTGTATGGCAGTTCACATTTTAAAGAATGTTTCTCGGTCCAATCTACTTCTTACAGACAAACAGGACACACTTCAGAACAAGTTTAAGTTAATTGAAACGAGCATGAACTGGTATGATGCTCAAATTTACTGCAGAACAAACTACGTAGACCTGGCCACCATTACAGACAACTCAGAGAACATGTTCCTCGCAAAAGTTCTTTCTGACTTGGGCATCTTCTATGCTTGGATCGGCCTGCACCGGACCCCATTGATCCCATTGATCCCATGGCAGTGGTCAGATAATAGCAGTGTATCATTGTCCTCTGTGAATTGGGTGTCTGGGCAGCCTGATGTGAACGGAAACAAGGATTGTGCGAAAGCCAGTAATGTAGGACTGATGTCTGACAACTCCTGCTTGACTCCACTGCCTTTCTACTGCCGCGAATTCGGGAAAAAAATACAGCGTGTGAGATTCACAATCAAAACAGACGGACAACTAGATGAATCTGTAGTGATGGAGGCCATAGAGAAGAAGGTCAGATGATTCTCTATGTTATTTTAATATCATTAATATGCTATTATAGTTTAATACACAGAATAGTCATTTTAAAACTGTTCTGAATAGTTTTTTTTTTCATTTTTCCAGTTGTCTCCAATTTTTTTTTTTTTTTGTGCGTTGCATGTTTGCATGTTTCTGTACATCCTTAGATCGAGATAAATATATCTTTTTCTTATATATTATCTTTTTTACTTGTTTTAATAAAACACACACACACCAAAAAAAAACATTTTGTTAAATTTGCTTCTTATTTTCTGTCATTTGAATACTTGTTAATCTAAGAATGTTTATATTTTAGTTGTACCGAAAAACAGAGCAAAAATTAGATTAATTAAATTGGAAAAGTAAGAATGTATTTATTTTTATTTTGCAGTGTTTATTTTATTTTAATCAACAACAAAAAATACTAAATTTATAGTTTTTTAATTACTGACATCTAAACAGCAGTAGATTGATCTCGTTCACTCATGACTGATCTGATCTGGTCTTTAGATGAAGGAGATCCTCTCAGATCAAGACACATCCAGCATAAAATGGAGCGTCCAACCTGACGGGAAGATCTTCCAGCAGCAGAAAACACAAGAAAACACACAAGAGAAGAGGTGTTAGACCCAATGAAACACTAAACCCTGATACAAGAGATAACTTGTCCAAACATTAATAAATATTTAAGAAAAAGGTATTCATTATAAATTAAAGATGTTCAACACCATCACATGTTATTAATACAGTCAATGCATGGTAAATTATAAATTAATGATGGAATATAAATATATTACACATTATTTATTTCAGTTTGGTATTTGTTTACAAATAAATCTTTCAAGATGTTAGGCAAAAATGTAGTTTGGCTTGACTGCAGCGTTTTCATTAAATTACACCATGGGAGTGCACAAGTAGGGGCAGTTGAAATTTGACCACAATACATAATAACAATGGTAACACCAGACTTCTTTTGTCTTCATTTCATCACAGAGATGTAGACAAGTGCTTAGAGTCATTTATGGTGATATTATTTCAGTGTTATATTATATTTGCCCTTTCCGCTGTGCGCTCATTACTTGACCTGCTACAGACTTTTAAAATACCACATTATAATCTACAGATCAGTGCTGGGCGGTTTTACCAAAAATCTGTATCACAATTAGATGTTTGTTATTAATAGTTCTAGAAGTTCTCCAACCATTAGTCAGAAGTTTATGCAACTATGGCTGTAATTGCTGCCATGACCTAGCATATCTGCAAACTCAAAGAAAATAACATTTTTTTTATTTTCATTTTATTTTTTTTATTATTTATTTTTTTAGCACAGTGGCTAGATTAATAATTGATCAGACATAACCCGAACTCAATGTTGTCCAGTTTAGCAGTAATGATTTTGTGAATTTCTTCACTGTTAAAAATACATAGTATCAGAAATACAATAACTAATTTAGCTTCTACAGCATCTAGTACTTCAGCTTCATTCATCGCACCCAAAGATAAACTGCAGTGCTTTACAAATATACAACAGGAAGAGCTAAATAAACTTATCACTGCATCTAAACCAACAACATGTTTATTAGATCCTGTACCCACTAAATTACTAAAAGAGTTACATGTAGCAGAAGAACTGCTTCTCCTTATTATTATTATTATTATTTTTTTTTTTATTATTATTATTATTATTTCTACGTCACGTCCCAAAACCTTTCAAGCTAGTGGTTATTAAGCCTCTAATAAAGACACCACAACTAGGTAGTGAACTTACAAGTCCTAGTGAAAATTACAGACCCATTTCAAATATTTATTTTATTTTCTAATTTTTTTTTTAGAAAAAGATGTGTCTGCTCACTAAATCCTGCAAATAAAATAAAATAAAAATATCTATGAAGAATTTCAGTCAGGATTCAGGCTCCATCAAAAATTTGGAGTAGGATTTACTTGAAAAAATATAATTATTAGTATGTTTAATTAGATATATTTTAGTTAAGTTTACTTGGGAATTCCCAGTTAATTTTGTTGACTCTTTGTTTGTAAATTTTACATTATGTAATGCTTATCCCTGAAAAAAAGTGTGCTGTTAAATATCAATAATTTACTGCACTGAAGAAAAAAAATATGAAAGATTTACTTAATTTTACTTTCTTTCGCAAATTTTGCATTCATTTATTTTAAGTAAAACTTAAGCATTGAATTAAATAAAATCCTTGTTTTCATAAAATTTACTTTAACAAGGTAACACTGGATAACCACCATTATATTAAAGCATGTGGTTCACTTGCAAACATGCAAGTAGGCATGTAGACAGGCTGTCATCCTTTTAAAATAATATGCACACTCAATAAAGTGAATTACCAAATTAACACAGAAACCTCAATACATGGTACACCATACACAATGACGGTAACAATCAGTGAATAGTATTTAAGTATGAATGGGTCTTTTTGAGTAGAAAATGAACTCCAGGTGTCACAAAACAGTATGTTAGTAAAACTAATAATAAAAGCAACCATAAAACAGTGTAAATACAACTCAAAAGAGTGAAAACTTTAACATTTTTAATTATTCATGCCCCATTGTATGATGGGAAATATGGGATCATAACTTTGATATTTACTTAAAGAATCCTTGTAAACAACAAACGGTTCCAAGTAAAATATAACTTTAAATTCTACAAGCTTAAATTAAGAACTAACATAGAATTTACTTTATATTTTTTTAATTCTTGCCTTAATTCTTGCCTTTTGACCACAGAATCATTTATATCAGTGTAGTGCTGTGGTCGACAGTATAGTATACCTATATAGACATACTTATATATGGATTACAAAACTATACTGATATTCAAAGACATATTTAAGATGGTATGGATCCTACCTGTCCTACTGTTAACATGTTATTTATTTAAACAAAGAAGTATAACAATTAATGCCAATAAAGTACGGAGTGCTGCAAGGATCTGTCTAAGGCCCTCTGCTATTTTCAATATACATCTTGCCTTAGGTAATATCAGAAAATATAGGATTAGTTTAAATTTTTATGCTGTTGAAACTTAACTAATAAGACACTATAGAGTTGTTACTAATCAAATGAAATCAGTATCAACAAAATTTGTCATTGCAATGTAGAGGTGGCACAGAAGCACCTGAAGTGGGATTTAGAATTGCAGAACATGAATACATTTAACTGAAAGGAAAGAAAATAAATACAATTTAGATGTTTCAAAAACAAAATGTTGAATACTGATATTTGAAATGATTTTGAAAAATAGTGAGAGGAAAAATATTCAAGTACAAACCCGATTCCAAAAAAGGTGGGACACTACAAATTGTGAATAAAAACAGAATGCAATGATGTGGAAGTTTCACATTTCAATATCGTATTCAGAATACAACATAGATGACAATGTATCATTTTAAGATGATGCATTAAAAAATGTGTTGATTTTAAATTTCATGGCATCAACACATCTCAAAAAAGTTGGGACAAAGCCATGTTTACCACTGTGTGGCATCCCCTCTTCTTTTTATAACAATCTGCAAATGTCTGGGGACTGAGGAGACAAGTTGCTCAAGTTTGTGAATAGGAATGTTGTCCCATTCTTGTCTAATACAGGCTTCCAGTTGCTCAACTGTCTTAGGTCTTCTTTGTTCCATCTTCCTCTTTATGATGTGCCAGATGTTTTCTATGGGTGAAAGATCTGGACTGCAGGCTGGCCATTTCAGTACCCGGATCCTTCTTCTACGCAACCATGATGTTGTAATTAAATTTATGCATTTAGCAGACACTTTTATCCAATGCGACTTACAGTGCATTCAGGCTATCAATTTTTACATATCAATGCAGTATGTGGTCTGGCATTGTCATGTTGGAAAATGCAAGGTCTTCCCTGAAAGAGACGACGTCTGGATGGGAGCATATGTTGTTCTAGAACTTGGATATACCTTTAGCATTGATGGTCCTTTTCCAGATGTGTAAGCTGCCCATGCCACACACACTCATACAACCCCATAACATCAGAGATGCAGGCTTCTGAACTGAGCTCTGATAACAACTTGGGTTGTTATAGTCCGGATGAAAGGGCATCCCAGTTTTCCAAAAATAAATTTAATTTTAGATTTTTCTGACCACAGAACAGTTTTCCACTTTGCCAAAGTCCATTTTAAATGAGCCTTGGCCCAGAGAAAATGGCTGCGCTTCTGGATCATGTTTAGATATGGCTTCTTTTTTGACCTATAGAGTTTTAGCCGGCAACGGTGAATGGCACGGGGGATTGTGTTCACCAATAATGTTTTCTGGAAGTATTCCTCAGCCCATGTTGTGATTTCCATCACAGTAGCATTCCTGTATGTGATGCAATGCTGTATAAGGGCCTGAAGATCATGGGCATCCAGTATGGTTTTCTGGCCTTGACCCTTACACACAGACTGTTCCAGATTCTCTGAATCTTTGGATGATATTATGCACTGTAGATGATAATTACTTCAAACTATTTTTATCTGAGAAACTGCTTTCTGATTTTGCTCCACTATTTTTCGCCACAGCATTGGGGGAATTGGTGATCCTCTGCCCATCTTGACTTCTGAGAGACACTGCCACTCTGAGAAGCTCTTTTTATACCCAATCATGTTGCCAATTGACCTAATAAGTTGCAAATTGGTCCTCCAGCTGTTCCTTATATGTACATTTAACTTTTTCAGCCTCTTATTGCTGCTACATGTCCCAACTTTTTTGGAATGTGTAGCTTTCATGAAATCCAAAATGAGCCAATATTTGGCATGACATTTCAAAATGTCTCACTTTCAACATTTGATATGTTATCTATATTCTATTGTGAATAAAATATAAATTTATGAGATTCGTAAATTATTCCATTCCTTTTTTCTCACAATCTGTACAGTGTCCCAACTTTTTTGGAATCTGGTTTTTATAAAATTAAAAACACCAATAGGTTAAATTCAATTAAAGTTTATTTGTATAACGCTTTTTACAATACAAACCATTGCAAAGCAACATTACAGAAAAAAAGATTCCATAATATTCAGTAGTAGCTAAAAAAATCCATTAAAGACATAGTCCAACAGACAATGAACACTATAAGGAGCAATTATTATATGATGCAATCAAACTTATAACCAACATTTGTTAGTTCTGTATATTGTTTCAGGGTTAGAATCATATGAGGTCCTCTGAGGGGTTGGCATCATCTCTTCTCAGGTGTTCTGGACCCAGACTGAAGCTTGTGTAAATCCTAGATTACCACAGGATGTAAATAAACAAAGAAACAAATAGAGACATAGAAAGGCTTGTTAGGTATGGAGGAGCTAAACCATTAAGGGCCTTATAGGTAAGTACAAACCCGATGAAAGTTGGGACAGGTCAAGTCAAGTCAAGTCACCTTTATTTATATAGCGCTTTAAACAAAAAGGATTGCGTCAAAGCAACTGATCAACATTCATTAAAACTGTGTGTCAATAATGCAAAATGATAGTTAAAGGCAGTTCATTATTAAATTCAGTGATGTCATCTCTGTTCAGTTTAAATAGTATCTGTGCATTTATTTGCAATCAAGTCAATGATATCACTGTAGATGAAGTGACCCCAACTAAGCAAGCCAGTGGACTCGGGAAATCAAAATAAAACTGGTGATAACAAGGTAGGCACTCTAATTGTTTTTGTTGTAGAATATATAATAGAGGATATATTCACACATTATAGAAACAAAAATTATGGTGTATAATTTGGTGTATAAAAAAATATTTTAAAAAAAAGTCAATAAAGAATGAACGTGACAGAGCTTTAACTCAAGACACACGCAGCAACAAACTAAAGAAGTTTATTTTGGTGGCAAGTAACTGCATGTCATTGAGTTATTCATTCAAGGTTTCATTCAAATGGCTAATTCATTCAGAAATGAAACACCGCTTTGTGTTGCTTGGAGGCACAAAACAGTGCTGCTGAGACTTTGTTTAGAACTCATTTTGTTGGTGAAATACAGCAAAAACAGGGACTGTTGTGTTTAAAATGTAAGTCACTTAATATTAACTTCTGGTTTAGTGAGCTGATTTATGAAATAATATCACATTTGCAATCATGCTGATATTTGGAAAAAAATAAAAATTGTCTTATGATATTCTCTGTCAGATGATACAAGTTTAAAATAGAGTCATACAGTAATTTAAAAAAAAACTTTTTTACCTGGGTGCAAACCAAAAGTGCTAGTGTTAAAGCACCCTTAATCAGTCTTATATCATGCTACACTCCATCACGCTCCTTAAATTTGAGATTTTTGGTAGTACCTAGGATATCAATATCCACTAAAGGATGTGGCACATTTGTCTCCTAAACTCTGGAAAAGTATTCCTGATAGTGTTCAGGGTTGAGACACTTTAAATCTAGATTAAAAACACATCTCTTTAGCCAACCATTCACATAATGTATCTTGTACTCCACTTATATCTGATCAAATGTACATGATTATCCACTGCTTGAAAGGTTTTGAACAGCATCTGTAGTAATTATTTTCTATCTGCATTTCTGTTTCTGCCACAGGATGGGCATCCTAAGGTAACCTCCCACATAGCAAACGGACTTGGCCCACATGTGGACTCAAGCTGGCACTGCTGGCCTCCTGTCGGCAATGGCATGTACCCTTTCAGCCAGAGCTGGGCCATGTGTGGCAATGACGGCACGACGGGGATCCGGCAAACAACATGGGGGCCGATTGTTGATGGGAGGAGTGTGGCCCAGATCTGTCCAGTGATATGTGCCCCAATCAGGCTAAGATCTGGCAGCATATTATGTGACCCATGATAAACAAGATAAATACAATATTGCATGACTATGGTTAAATGATCACATACATTTTAATGAAGTGTAGTATTGTTAAAATGGAAAGTCAAAACAGAATAAAACATTATCATTTCAAAATTAAGCAAATCAGTCAAGTGCATTAAACTACACTTAATTATACATTTATTACATTTTATATTATTATTCTTGGTACAAATAATCTTAGAATCCTTACATGAAAAAACAGAGAGAGATAATTTAACCATTATCATATAATATTTATTTGGTTTACCATGATCACATTATTTTTATTAGTATGCTGTCATGCACAAGCATTAAAAAAAAGTACTTTCATGATAATTTTATTAAATCCTCTGTATCCATGTGATGCTTGGTGTCAGGAACAGATCCAAAATCAAACCATTCATTGGCGATATGTATCTCCTTCTTCTGTAGCTATAGTAACAATGAAAAAAAATTGTCGTTAAGAAGCTTTACATGTTTTACAGCAACGATATCAAACGCTCATTGACTCTCATCAGTTCTCGTCATAGATTGCGACATGCCGTGTTTCCGGTGATGCATGTTTTGAATGAGAAACGCGCAACTTTAAGCAGTGGTTCGGGATAGCATTTTCAGCGTTTAACAACTTAAATTAGGCCCTGCTCCTCACACTACTATTATTTTCAGCCAGAGTGGACTGCAACTGAAATGTATCGTCATTTGGACTACTGTGGTACTGCTCTTTGACACATCTGTTGACACACTATTGCACAGTTACGTTATTTGTGGGTTTTAAGTCTGATTTTCTATTGAGTTTAATGTACTTTATTGGCATAGTTTGTGTGTACATTAAGCATGCCACAAAATGAATAACAGCAATTATAGTAATACACAATGCAATAATATGAAATATTAATATCTGTATTAGGGTCTGGGCTATATAAGGCTCATGTGTGACTCAGGTTTGGGGATTCTGGTTTACTTAAGGCTGAGAATTGGCACCAATAATAAAATCTGTTTTGGCCCAGTTCAGGGCCAGCTAAGGCTGATTAACTGGCTGAGATTCAGGCCGGTTATGGCCCATGTGTGGCCCTTGTCTTTAATCCAATTCTGGGCCAGTTCAGGGCCGTCATTCTTTGTGGCACTTGGGCCGAGGAAAAAGTGATTGTATGGCCCGGATCTGGGAGGACATTTGCTATGTGGGTAGAGATTGCACAGCTTCAGTCTGGATCCAAATCTTATGAAGATCTGAGATGACCGAAAAAACATCAAGCACACATATGACAATTCATTCGTTAATCACTTTAAACGCTTTTTTTTTTTTCAGTGCATTCTGGTAAAATTAATGCATAACTGCATAATAAAGTGGATCACAAGCACAAAAGTTGTAAAATATAAAAACAATAAACAGGAGAATTTTGATGACAGCTTTAACTTGCATATAAATCAAATTGACCAGTTATGTCAATCTCAAAGTCAATGTCAAAGAATCATTAAATGCATATTGCTTGTTTGTTACATCAAGAAGTTATTTAACTATACATATAGTGAGAGCAATACAGTTTCACAATGTAATTTGACATTTATTATGCAAACATAAGAACTTAACTTTGGAATTACACATCTGCACAACACCCTGTCAGTGTTTCATCAAGTAACAAAGAAAGTAAAAATGTAATAGAAATGAAAGTCAATTACTTTATGATGCTCAGTTTTTTATAGATATGATTTACAAAGTCAGCAACTGTATTATGGCTAGTTCAGAGGTAGATGACGCTGGTCCAAACACACCTGAACAAGGTCTTCAGGGGGGCCGTTACCTACCCCTGCCTAGTGTTCAGATTTTAAGTGATATTCCGGCTTCATCTTACTCCTCCTCCTTATCTTCATATTCCAAAACATACTGGATATCCTCCATGTCGAGATAATCTAACGCATTCTCATCCCAAGGCATCATATACTGACCCTTTTGACATTTCGTCAACATCCTACGTATATGGCACCCTCTAGCGTCAATATGAGACACAGATTATGGGTCTAAGGTTAGGGTTAGACCGCTAGGAGGCGCCTTCTGGCCCATTTTTATCTGCGTCTCATATTGACGCTAGAGGGTGCCATGTGCGTAGGATGTTGACGAAATGTCAAAAGGGTCAGTATATGACGCCTTGGGATGAGAACGGTCTGGATAATCATCTTTCATTTTTTCAAACACCTCACAATTAAGTAGATTACTGTACAGCTGACGAACAGAGAAAATTCAATTTTCAGAATTTCCACAGTCCTGTTCTGTAAGTGACACAAAAAACTCCATCCATCCATCCATCCATCTTCTTCCGCTTATCCGGGGCCGGGTCGCGGGGGCAGCAGTCTAAGCAGAGAACCCCAGACTTCCCTCTCCCTAGACACTTCCTCCAGCTCTTCTGGGGGGACACCGAGGCGTTCCCAGGCCAGCCGGGAGACATAGTCTCTCCAGTGTGTCCTAGGTCTTCCCCAGGGTCTCCTCCCAGTGGGACGTGCCCGGAACACCTTCCCGGGAAGGCGTCCAGGAGGCATCCGGAACAGATGCCCGAGCCACCTCAGCTGACCCCTCTCGATGTGGAGGAGCAGCGGCTCTACTCTGAGCTCCTCCCGGGTGACTGAGCTTCTCACCCTATCTCTAAGGGATCGCCCAGCCACCCTGCGGAGAAAGCTCATTTCGGCCGCCTGTATCCGGGATCTTGTCCTTTCGGTCATGACCCAAAGCTCATGACCATAGGTGAGAGTAGGAACGTAGATTGACCGGTAAATCGAGAGCTTCGCCTTGCGGCTCAGCTCTTTCTTCACCACGACAGACCGGTACATCGACCGCATTACTGCAGAAGCTGCACCGATCCGTCTGTCAATCTCCCGTTCCATCCTTCCCTCACTCGTGAACAAGACCCCAAGATACTTAAACTCCTCCACTTGAGGCAGGAACTCTCCACCAACCTGGAGTGGGCAAGCCACCCTTTTCCGACTGAGGACCATGGCCTCGGATTTGGAGGTGCTGATTCTCATCCCAGCCGCTTCACACTCGGCTGCAAACCGTCCCAGTGCATGCTGAAGGTCCTGGCTTGATGAGGCCAACACGACAACATCATCCGCAGAGAGCAGAGACGAAATCGTGTCGTCACCAAACCTGACCCCCTCCGACCCCTGGCTGCGCCTAGAAATTCTGTCCATAAAAATCATGAACAGAACCGGCGACAAAGGGCAGCCCTGCCGGAGTCCAACACGCACCGGGAACAAGTCTGACTTACTGCTGGCAATACGAACCAAGCTCCTGCTCCGGTCGTACAGGGACCGGATAGCCCTTAGCAAAGGGCCCCGGACCCCATACTCCCGGAGCACCCTCCACAGGCCGCCGCGAGGGACACAGTCGAATGCCTTCTCCAAATCCACAAAGCACATGTGGACTGGTTGGGCAAACTCCCATGAACCCTCCAGCACCCTGTAGAGGGTATAGAGCTGGTCCAGTGTTCCACGGCCTGGACGAAAACCACACTGTTCCTCCTGAATCCGAGGTTCTACTATCGGCCGGATTCTCCTCTCCAGTACCCTGGCATATACTTTCCCAGGGAGGCTGAGAAGTGTGATCCCCCTGTAGTTGGAACACACCCTCCGGTCCCCCTTCTTAAAAAGAGGGACCACCACCCCGGTCTGCCATTCCAGAGGCACCGTCCCCGACTGCCACGCGATGCTGCAGAGGCGTATCAGCCAAGACAGCCCCACAACATCCAGAGACTTGAGGTACTCAGGGCGGATCTCATCCACCCCCGGTGCCTTGCCACCGAGGAGTTTCTTGACTACCTCGGTGACTTCAGCTTGGGTGATGGACGAGTCCACATCTGAGCCCTCAGCCTCTGCTTCCTCAATGGAAGACGTGACAGCGGGATTGAGGAGATCCTCGAAGTATTCCTTCCACCGTCCAACGACATCCCCAGTTGAGGTCAACAGCTCCCCGCCTTTACTGTAAACAGCGTTGGTAGGGCACTGCTTCCCTCTCCTGAGGCGCCGGACGGTTTGCCAGAATCTCTTCGAGGCTGACCGATAGTCCTTCTCCATGGCCTCACCGAACTCCTCCCAGGCCCGAGTTTTTGCCTCCACAACCACCCGGGCTGTAGTCCGCTTGGCCTGCCGGTACCTGTCAGCTGCCTCAGGAGTCCCACAAGCCAACCAGGCCCGATAGGACTCCTTCTTCAGCTTGACGGCATCCCTTACTTCCGGTGTCCACCACCGGGTTCGGGGATTGCCACCTCGACAGGCACCGGAAACCTTACGGCCACAGCTCCGAGCGGCCGCTTCGACAATGGAGGTGGAGAACATGGTCCACTCGGACTCAATATCTCCAGCCTCCCTCGGGATCCGGTCGAAGCTCTGCCGGAGGTGGGAGTTGAAGATCTCTCTGACAGGAGACTCGGCCAAACGTTCCCAGCAGACCCTCACAGTACGTTTGGGTCTGCCGAGTCTGTCCAGCTTCCTCCCCCGCCATCGGATCCAACTCACCACCAGGTGGTGATCGGTTGACAGCTCCGCCCCTCTCTTCACCCGAGTGTCCAAGACATACGGCCGGAGGTCGGATGAAACGACCACAAAGTCGATCATCGACCTACGGCCTAGGGTGTCCTGGTGCCACGTGTACTGATGGACACCCTTATGCTTGAACATGGTGTTCGTTATGGACAAGCTGTAACTAGCACAGAAGTCCAATAACTGAACACCGCTCGGGTTCAGATCAGAGGGGCCGTTCCTCCCAATCACGCCCCTCCAGGTGTCACTGTCGTTGCCCACGTGGGCGTTGAAGTCCCCCAGTAAAACGACGGAGTCCCCAGTCGGAGCACTTTCCAGCACCCCTCCCAGAGACTCCAAGAAGGCCGGGTACTCTGCACTGCCGTTCGGCCCGTAGGCACAAACGACAGTGAGAGACCTATCCCCGACCCGAAGGCGCAGGGAAGCGACCCTCTCGTTCACCGGGGTAAACTCCAACACATGGCAGCTGAGCTGGGGGGCTATAAGCAAACCCACACCAGCCCGCCGCCTCTCACCATGGGCAACTCCAGAGTGGTGAAGAGTCCATCCTCTCTCGAGGAGTGTGGTTCCAGAGCCCAAGCTGTGCGTAGAGGTGAGCCCGACTATCGCTAGTCGGAACCTCTCAACCTCACGCACAATCTCGGGCTCCTTCCCCGCCAGTGAGGTGACGTTCCACGTCCCTAGAGCTAGTTTCCTTGTCCAGGGATCGGGCTGTCGAGGCCCCCGCCTTCGACTGCCGCCCGATTGTCTAAGCACCGCCCCCTTACGGTCCCTCCTGTAGGTGGTGAGCCCACGGGAAGGCGGCCCCACGTCGCTCCTTCGGGCTGAGCCCGGCCGGACCCCGTGGGGAGAGGCCCGGCCACCAGGCGCTCGCATACGAGCCCCAACCTCGGGCCTGGCTCCAGGGTGGGGCCCCGGCTGCGCCATACCGGGCGACGTCACGGTCCTTAGATTTAGTTTTCTCATAAGGGGGTTCTGAACCGCTCTTAGTCTGACCCGTCGCCTAGGACCTGTTTGCCTTGGGAGACCCTACCAGGGGCATATAGCCCCGGACAACATAGCTCCTAGGGTCATTCGGGTACTCAAACCCCTCCACCACGTTAAGGTGGCAGTTCAAGGAGGGGCACAAAAAACTCAATTAAATAATTCAGTCATTTTAAGGAAGTGGTGTTCTGCTGTAATTGTCTGGAGTAATTAAAGCAGCTCAACAGCTGAAAGCAGCTTCAGTTAAAAAGGTTCAGGTTCAGTTAAAAAGCATAATATTACTATTACTATTATTATTATTACTATTATTATTATTATTATTATTATAATGTATGTCCGGCCGTATGTCTTGGACACTCGGGTGAAGAGAGGGGCGGAGCTGTCAACCGATCACCACCTGGTGGTGAGTTGGATCCGATGGCGGGGGAGGAAGCTGGACAGACTCGGCAGACTCAAACGTACTGTGAGGGTCTGCTGGGAACATTTGGCCGAGTCTCCTGTCAGAGAGATCTTCAGCCCGGGTGGTTGTGGAGGCAAAAACTCGGGCCTGGGAGGAGTTCGGTGAGGCCATGGAGAAGGACTATCGGTCAGCCTCGAAGAGATTCTGGCAAACCGTCCGGCGCCTCAGGAGAGGGAAGCAGTGCCCTACCAACGCTGTTTACAGTAAAGGTGGGGAGCTGTTGACCTCAACTGGGGATGTCGTTGGACGGTGGAAGTAATACTTCGAGGATCTCCTCAATCCCGCTGTCACGTCTTCCATTGAGGAAGCAGAGGCTGAGGGCTCAGATGTGGACTCGTCCATCACCCATGCTGAAGTCACAGAGGTAGTCAAGAAACTCCTCGGTGGCAAGGCACCGGGGGTGGATGAGATCCGCCCTGAGTACCTCAAGTCTCTGGATGTTGTGGGGCTGTCTTGGCTGACACGCCTCTGCAGCATCGCGTGGCAGTCGGGGACAGTGCCTCTGGGATGGCAGACCGGGGTGGTGGTCCCTCTTTTTAAGAAGGGGGACCGGAGGGTGTGTTCCAACTACAGGGGGATCACACTTCTCAGCCTCCCTGGGAAAGTATATGCCAGGGTACTGGAGAGGAGAATCCGGCCGATAGTAGAACCTCGGATTCAGGAGGAACAGTGTGGTTTTCGTCCAGGCCGTGGAACACTGGACCAGCTCTTAACCCTCTACAGGGTGCTGGAGGGTTCATGGGAGTTTGCCCAACCAGTCCACATGTGCTTTGTGGATTTGGAGAAGGCATTCGACTGTGTCCCTCGCGGCGGCCTGTGGAGGGTGCTCCGGGAGTATGGGGTCCGGGGCCCTTTGCTAAGGGCTATCCGGTCCCTGTACGACCGGAGCAGGAGCTTGGTTCGTATTACCAGCAGTAAGTCAGACTTGTTCCCGGTGCGTGTTGGACTCCGGCAGGGCTGCCCTTTGTCGCCGGTTCTGTTCATGATTTTTATGGACAGAATTTCTAGGCGCAGCCAGGGGCCGGAGGGGGTCAGGTTTGGTGACAACACGATTTCGTCTCTGCTCTTTGCGGATGATGTTGTCGTGTTGGCCTCATCAAGCCAGGACCTTCAGCATGCACTGGGACGGTTTGCAGCCGAGTGTGAAGCGGCTGGGATGATAATCAGCACCTCCAAATCCGAGGCCATGGTCCTCAGTCCTCAGTCCTCAGAAAAGGGTGGCTTGCCCACTTCAGGTTGGTGGAGAGTTCCTGCCTCAAGTGGAGGAGTTTAAGTATCTTGGGGTCTTGTTCACGAGTGAGGGAAGGATGGAACGGGAGATTGACAGACGGATCGGTGCAGCTTCTGCAGTAATGCGGTCGATGTACCGGTCTGTCGTGTTGAAAAAAGAGCTGAGCCGCAAGGCGAAGCTCTCGATTTACCGGTCAATCTACGTTCCTACTCTCACCTATGGTCATGAGCTTTGGGTCATGACCGAAAGGACAAGATCCCGGATACAGGCGGCCGAAATGAGCTTTCTCCGCAGGGTGGCTGGGCGATCCCTTAGAGATAGGGTGAGAAGCTCAGTCACCTGGAAGGAGCTCAGAGTAGAGCCGCTGCTCCTCCACATCGAGAGGGGTCAGCTGAGGTGGCTCGGGCATCTGTTCCGGATGCCTCCTGGACGCCTTCCCGGGAAGGTGTTCTGGGCGCGTCCCACTGGGAGGAGACCCCGGGGAAGACCTAGGACACGCTGGAGAGACTATGTCTCCCGGCTGGCCTGGGAACGCCTCGGTGTCCCCCCAGAAGAGCTGGAGGAAGTGTCTAGGGAGAGGAAAGTCTGGGGTTCTCTGCTTAGACTGCTGCCCCCGCGACCCGGCCCCGGATAAGCGGAAGAAGATGGATGGATTATTATTATTATTGGTGTTGTTGTTAATATTGTCTACACAAGATAAACAGAAAAGTATGTGATGCTTACTGATCTCTTTTATCAGCAGCATGACTTAAAAGATGATTTAGAAGAGAATGCTCCCTTGTGAGGCTTTTCCAGTGATTCTGGATTTCTTTCAAAACAATGTACTCCTTTACAGAAAGCATCAGCAGCATCAGTTGATCAAAGGCCTTTTACACTATTACAGAATATGGCCATGCATAGCTTTCAGATGCCAGTATTGCTTCAGCTGACTGCAGTTTTTCAGTTGCTGCCCTGTTGTAGTCATCTACAGCTGCTCAACATTTGGCTTTTTCTTCCAAAATCCTTCTTCTGAGTTTGTGTCTTCTCTTGTTACCATCTGAAGAGACAAATGCAATGTCACAATGTGCAATTTAAGACTTTTTCTCAAATTAAAATATATAGCAAAAAAAAAAAAAAATCATATAAATTAGTTTGCAAAATATTTATTTACTTTTGGATTCAGAATGGAAGGGCTCGCCATGTTCACACTCCCCCAAGAGATGACACTAGCCCACACACACCCCAAGAATTTTACTGAGGGCTTATCATCCATATGAGTTTCTATAACATTTTACTCCTAAAAACAAGGTAAAAAAGTGTTTGTTTTTTGTCTGTTGACAGTATATTCGGATTTATGGAGTGATGAAAAGAGAAATCCAGAATCCTCTCTGGTAAAACCTTGAACTCTAATATGACAGAAAAATCAAACACTTTATGCAGTGTTCAGATTTATTCTCTTGAAATATTTGCATATTATTTTATTAGATAATGTGTCAAAATGAATATTTAAACATAATACTTCAGAAAACTTGTCATACTAAAAAAATACGAAATTCTTAATGCTATCAAAAATTGATGATGTTTATTAGTTAAACTGTCGTAAAAATCATCCAAAATAACGAGTTTTGTCCGTCAGCTCTCAGCGGTTAAGGACTGTGCTTGGAAATTATCTTGTCAACGTTGTTTGATTTGCTCAACAAAATCTGCTTATGGATCTTTTTGCAAACAATTCAAGTGAATTGAGAGATGCTTCGCAAAAAGACAAGATGATTTTTCAGATTTCAAATCACTCACAGTAGAATAAAATAAATAAAAAAATAAATATAATTTGAAGCCTGTGGGACCTGTTACATAATGATTTAAAACTTGATAATTTGGTCTCTTTTGGTCAATTTAAGAGGTTATTAAAGCATCGGAAAGCAGACACAATGGGCACCTGTCCCTGCCTCTCACATTAGGATAAGTCTATGGTGAAAATGGGGGATGTCATGATTTCCTCGTTGGTTGATTCATGTACTGTTGATGTACTATGTCTTGTATGTTCATTGTATTTATTATTTATTTATTTATTTTGTATTTTATGTGGAACTTTTTATGGCGGTTTTCTTGGCCAGGGCTCCTTCGTAAAAGAGACTTGTTCTCAAAGGATTTCCCTGGTTAAATACAGGTTAAATAAAAAATAAAAAAATAGCCCTTTAGCTTTCAGGTATTCCTTTGCTACACAGCTGAATATCAAAAGAGTGCGAATGTACAACGCATAACATTTCTGGATACAATAGTGCAATCATGAAATATGATCCTTTAAGGACAAAAAAGGAGCAGAATCGGAACAATAATATTAATACTAATTAGTATTATTCTAAACAATGTTTTTATTTTATTGTTTAAATTATACATTTGTTACAAATAAATTTTAATATTGCAGTCATTTTTCACTGTAAAACATTTCATTATAACGGTTTGTCATTGTTCTATAATATATATAATTTCTTTGCTTCTTTTTAGTTTACAATAGATTTAGAAACACTTCTTATTACAAAGTTGGGAAGATAGCTGTCTTGTATTTTCAAATGCATGTTAATTTTGGACACCGTCTAAAAATGCAAAGGGTTCCCCAAATATCCACAAGATGGTGCCACTGGCTCATTAGATTAGATTAGATTAGATTAGATTCAACTTTATTGTCACTGCACGTGTAAGGTACAAGGCAACGAAATGCAGTTAGCACCTAACCAGAAGTGCAGTAAGTACAGAATATACAAGGTCTACAATATGTACAATAACTATACAGATAAGTATTATGGACATAATTTACAGATTTTAAATACTATAAGCATGATATACAGATAGGTGTACTATGAACATACTATACAGATGGATTATGTAAAAGTGTATGTACACTATAGGCAGAACTATGAACATATGAACATAATTACACTATTGCAATGGACAGTACAGTGCATAGAAATATTTCAGTGTGCAAATGGATTATTCAGTGTTCCTGGATGAACAGACAGTAGTGCAAGTAATAACAAGCAAATAAATCAGTCAGATGTAGTGTTGAAGAGGGGGAGGAGTCTGTGTGTATGGTGTGGGGGGTGTTGAGAGGTGTCAGAGGGCAGAGTTCAGCAAGGAGACAGCTTTAGGGGAAAAGCTGTTCCTGAATCTTGTGGTCCTTGTCCGGAGGCTACTGAAGCGTCTCCCGCATGACAGGAGGTTAAACAGTCTATGGTCAGGGTGAGAGGAGTCCTTGAGAATGCTGCGAGCTTGACGTAGATAGCGTTTCCTCTGGATGACCTCAAGAGCAGGAAGTGGTGTCCCTGTGATGCGTTGGGCAGTTTTCACCACCCTCTGCAGTGCCTTGTGTTCAGCCACTGAGCAGTTCCCATACCTGACTGTGATGCAACTGGTCGGGATGCTCTCAATTGCACACCGGTAGAAGTTCACCAGGATAGCTGAAGACAGTTGGTTCTTCTTCAGTGTCCTGACGAAGAAGAGGTGCTGGTGAGCCTTCTTGACAAGGCTGGAGGTGTTTGTGGTCCAGGACAGTTCCTCCGAGATGGTGGTTCCCAGGAACTTGAAGCTGGAGAAACGTTCAACAACCATCCCGTTAATGTGGATGGGGTCATGCGTGCATCCTTTCTTCTTCCTGAAGTCCACAATGAGCTCCTTAGCCTTATTGGTGACAAAAAGCAGGTTATTGTTAGTGCACCGGCCAGGTGTGTGGCCAGGTGCTGTACCTCCTCTCTGTAGACGTCTCATCATTGTCTGTGATGAGACCAATCACTGGGGTGTCATCTGCAAACTTAATGATGGAGTTGGATCCATGCACAGGCTTGTGGGTGTTAAGAGAGTAAAGGAACGGGCTCAGCACACAGCCTTGTGGTACGCCGGTGTTGAGTGTGATGGTGGTGGAGTCGTGTGGCCTGACCAAACATGCTGAGGCCTGTTGGTCAGAAAGTCCATAATCCAGTTGCAGAGGGAGGTGTAAATATCCAGGTCTCCAAGTTTTGTGGTCAGCTTGCAGGGAATGACGTTGTTAAATGCTGAACTGAAGGCAACAAACAACATCCTAACAAACGTGTTGTTATATTCCAGGTGTGTGAGTGTAGAGTGCAGCACTTTGGATGGGTTAAAAGCAGAGCACGAATTCTGAGTATGAGTCACCATACTTGGCTGAATGTCACATCACTTAAAAAATGCTGTCAGAAGTGCATGAGCTTTTGCTTTAGCCATAGAGCTGTAGTCAAGTCCAGCTTTGTCGAGTCCAAGTCAAGTCCAAGTCCAGGACTAGTCAAGTCCAAGTCCAAAAGTTTCGAGTCCAAGTCAAGGCGAGTCCAAATGAGAGAAAAAAAGGTCCTCTTCAAGACCACATACTTAACTACTGATAATGTATGTGATGCGAGAGTAATAATTTTTACATTATTATTTGTAATGATGAAAAAGCATGTGCAAAGTAACAACTCTGTAGGACAGGGGTCTCCAAACTAGACCCTGGATGGCCAATGTTCTGAAAAGTTTAGCTCCAACTGGCCTTAACACACCTATCTGGAAGATTCTAGGTCTAGTAAGAGCTTGATTAGCTGGTTCAAGTGTTTTATAATTAGGGTTGAAGCTAACAGGGGCGTTACACAAGATCCTGGGCCCTATGCATAGGCATTATTGATGGGCCCCCATGCCCTCCACCCATGAAAATATCCAGGTAAAATAAAATATATTTCAGATTCATACTTTTCAAGGGCCCTCTGAGTACTGGTTTTACCCCCAGTCCTATAAAGGACACTGGCCCTCTAGAACAGAGTTTGGAGCTGTAAGGGCAAATTATTTTTATGTACTTTATTTTAATTTTATTTACTTAATAATGCTGTTTTTGCTGACATTATGTCTGTGGTCAAAAATTTAAATGACTGATGCCTTGGCACAGTGCACACAAACACATGCAAAGCTTGGGATATGACAAATGTCACGGCTAGGCGAGGCGAGGCAAGGCGTTTGGCTCTACTGGGCATGCGCACATAAATACAGCAAAATTTTTATACTAGTTTTTTTTTACTAGTATAGTATAGTCATACTATACTAGTGTTTGCATAGACTAGTCAAGTGCTGCCGGAAACAATCGACTACTCCAGCATGCATTAACCATAATGCATACAAAGTGTTTGCAAGTACAACGTGAATTTTAGAATTACAATATTGCGTGGAGCTGTTACTTTCTATGACCTTATCTATGTTGCATGTAAAAATAAAATAGGCTAAGTAATGTAATAATTAGGGTTGTGCCTGAAGCCGAATACCTTATTCGGAATGGCAAGGATAATGGCTTAAAAAACGAATAACGGACAAGGAATAATTCTGCCTGAATACTCGGCATAAATTAGAGCTTTGCAAGAGTAATACTAACATGTTATAGTATTTGTATGTATGATTTAGAGCTTAGGCTACGATATGAATTGAATGAATGGAATAAGCACAGCACGCTCACCAATCAAACATCCGAATTGCGCGTCTCAGTCTCTCAAAAACCAAACCAGTTCTCTGTCAAGAGTACGCTAATAACAGGCCCGGATTGGCTAATCGGGAGCACCGGGAAAATTCCCGGTGGGCCGGTATGTTTTTTTGGCTGCGAGGGCCGTTGTTGTCATGGCACTGGGTTGAAATATATATATAAATATATATTATTATTATTATTATTTTACCGCAGTCCCACTCTTTTTATTTATTATTTTACCACCATCCCACTATTTTTTATTTAATATTTTCTCGCAGAGTGCAGCTTGCAAGATAATGATGACGTGATTATCTGTTGACACCCTGGCCCCGCCCCCAACACGTCACCTTGCAAGTTGCTCAAAATAAAAAAAAGTGAGATAAAAATGGATAACAGAAAGCGCAAATGCGGCGCTGAAAAGTCCATAATAAATAAGAAGAAAGCTTTGGAAACTGACGAGGACAAAAATGTTCTAAGCTGAGCACATTCTTCCTAAAAAAAAAAAAACAAACGGAGACGACGAGGCCGGTAAGTAAGCTAACTTTAAGGTAGTTAGGAGCTGTTCAAGATGCTAGCCACATTGCAAAACAACGTTGTTTGCAAACCACTGCTCATGTATCAAACTGTTTCTTGTAGCTCTTGAGCAGCAGCTGCCTCTAGTCCAGTTTTCTGCTAACAGTGAAGAGCAAGGCCCAGTAACGTTACCAAGCTCCAGTCACGAGCCCAACACAACAGAATGGGCAGCTAGGATTGTCATTCAGAAGAACTAATAGTAATGAAGAGCCCTGCTCAATGAAAAATGCCCTGAGATAATTAATGATACCTGATGATTCAGCAATACATTAATGAAACTGAGATGATACTGTCGTTAGAAAGTGCAATACATTTTATTTTAATCTTTATTTTTTTAGTTCCATTGGTTCATTGGCAAAACACATTCTTACAGTGGCAGGCTGCCCACATACACTTCTTGTTTTACAACATAAAAATATTTATATATATATATATATATAACCAGAGGTGGAAAGTAACGAATTACATTTACTCGCGTTACTGTAATTGAGTAGCTTTTTTGTGTACTAATACTTTTTAAAGTAATTTTTTAAATTTGTAATTTTACTTTTACTTAAGTATATTTTGATTGAAGTATTGTACTTCGCTACATTTTAAAACACATTAATTACTGAGTAAAAAAAAATAAAATAAAAAAAATAAATCGCTCCCTGGACACTTCGGCAGTAAATAATGGGCAGGAGGGCAAACTGGCGCTAAAATCACAAGAAAGATGCAGACGGACAAAACAGGCGTTAGTGGTGCAGACACCGCTGAAAACGAAACCCCGTCATATTCTGAAGTTGAACTCGAAGGAAATGAAGTGAACCCCTGGCCATATGTATGCTCTATTATGCTGTGTAAGCTGTACTTGCCTAGGAAGACCAAACTAACAGCTTATAAAATCTCGACAAGACATCAACCCTTCGCAAGAAGAGGTAAGCTAAATAATTGCATCGTTGCATTGGTGGTTAAAATGAAGCTTTGACATTTTAGCAAGAGGTTTTGCACAAATTAGCCAAAAAGACAGTGGTGAGGAGTGTGCTATTTTTGTTTTAATGATGTGCGCGCGCATTTATAGTGCGTTCTTTCAGTGTGTGATTCAGTCTCCTAAAATGCATTTAGAATGATCACAAAATTGAAGATATAGGGGCAGAAAATTCACATATTTATATAATTTCATATATTAAATCAAAATCACACAAATCTTTTCCTCCAAAAATCATCATGAATATATACATACATATATATAACAGTTCAGTAAACAAGTTAATTAAGAGACTTGCGTTTTAGACACCATATTGCCTTTTTTAGCTCTATTTCTACAACAGAAAATAATTCCAAACACAGCCACCAAAGCACAGTTTTGCGTCTCTGAGCAACGTGACAGTGTTTCGTTTCTGAATGAATCAAACGTTTAAATGATTCGGTTCAATCGCAATGACTCACTTATTAACAGTGACTTGCTGACACATACTGGCCATTTTAATTTCACATTTAAAGTAGGCTATCTTTTGATTTTTTTTAAATAATTAATTTCTTATCATTTCAAATGAGTATTCAACATTTTATGTCTTGTATATCAAAACATTATTCATGCATTTGTAACTGCAGGTTAAATGCATTCTTGTCCAGCACTACACAGTGTGATACATCTAAATGCCACTTCCAATGAATCTTCTGCATTTCCTCTGCATTAAAAGATGAGTTTGTTGATACTGATTTCCCTGGCAACAGCCCAAATGTATTATTATTCTAAATAACTGATTCCTTTAATTAAAAACAACTACAACACGAATTCCGGAAAAGTTGGGACGTTTTTTAAATTTTAATAAAATAAAAACGAAAAGACTCAAATCACATGAGCCAATATTTTATTCACAATAGAACATAGTTAACATAGCAAATGTTTAAACTGAGAAAGTTTACAATTTTATGCACAAAATGAGCTCATTTCAATTTTGATTTCTGCTACAGGTCTCAAAATAGTTGGGACGGGGCATGTTTACCATGGTGTAGCATCTCCTTTTCTTTTCAAAACAGTTTGAAGACGTCTGGGCATTGAGGCTATGAGTTGCTGGAGTTTTGCTGTTGGAATTTGGTCCCATTCTTGCCTTATATAGATTTCCAGCTGCTTAAGAGTTCGTGGTCGTCTTTGACGTATTTTTCGTTTAATGCTGCGCCAAATGTTCTCTATAGGTGAAAGATCTGGACTGCAGGCAGGCCAGGTTAGCACCCGGACTCTTCTACGACGAAGCCATGCTGTTGTTATAGCTGCAGTATGTGGTTTTGCATTGTCCTGCTGAAATAAACAAGGCCTTCCCTGAAATAGACGTTGTTTGGAGGGAAGCATATGTTGCTCTAAAACCTTTATATACCTTTCAGCATTCACAGAGCCTTCCAAAACATGCAAGCTGCCCATACCGTATGCACTTATGCACCCCCATACCATCAGAGATGCTGGCTTTTGAACTGAACGCTGATAACATGCTGGAAGGTCTCCCTCCTCTTTAGCCCGGAGGACACGGCGTCCGTGATTTCCAACAAGAATGTCAAATTTGGACTCGTCTGACCATAAAACACTATTCCACTTTGAAATAGTCCATTTTAAATGAGCCTTGGCCCACAGGACACGACGGCGCTTCTGGACCATGTTCACATATGGCTTCCTTTTTGCATGATAGAGCTTTAGTTGGCATCTGCTGATGGCACGGCGGATTGTGTTTACCGACAGTGGTTTCTGAAAGTATTCCTGGGCCCATTTAGTAATGTCATTGACACAATCATGCCGATGAGTGATGCAGTGTCGTCTGAGAGCCCGAAGACCACAGGCATCCAATAAAGGTCTCCGGCCTTGTCCCTTACGCACAGAGATTTCTCCAGTTTCTCTGAATCTTTTGATGATGTTATGCACTGTAGATGATGAGATTTGCAAAGCCTTTGCAATTTGACGTTGAGGAATATTGTTTTTAAAGTTTTCCACAATTTTTTTACGCAGTCTTTCACAGATTGGAGAGCCTCTGCCCATCTTTACTTCTGAGAGACTCTGCTTCTCTAAGACAAAGCTTTTATAGTTAATCATGTTACAGACCTGATATCAATTAACTTAATTAATCACTAGATATTCTCCCAGCTGAATTTTTCAAAACTGCTTGCTTTTTTAGCCATTTGTTGCCACCGTGCCAACTTTTTTGAGACCTGTAGCAGGCATTAAATTTTAAATGAGCTAATTAAGTGGATAAAAGTGTAAAATTTATCAGTTTAAACATTTGCTACGTTATCTATGTTCTATTGTGAATAAAATATTGGCTCATGTGATTTGAAATTCCTTTAGTTTTCATTTTATTAAAATTTAAAAAACGTCCCAACTTTTCCGGATTTCGGGTTGTAGTTTGAGATGAATAGACCTATCCCAGGGGTGTCAAACTCAGTTCCTGGAGGGCCGTAGCCCTGCAGAGTTTAGTTCTAACCCTGCTCCAGCAAACATATCATGTAGTTTTCAAATAAACCTAAATGATTAGATTAGCTGGATCAGGTGTGTTTAATTAGGGTTAAATCTAAACTGTGCAGGACTGTGGCCCTCCAGGAACTGAGTTTGACAACCTTGGCCTGTCCCATTTTTGACTCCCTCCCACTGTTAAAATGTAACTAAGTAATTTTTACTCTGAGTAAATTTTAAATGAGCTACTTTTTACTTTTACTTGAGTAGATTTTTAGACTGGTACTTTTACTTGTACTTAAGTAAAATTTCATTAATGTAATGGTACTTTTACTTGAGTAGAATATTTTTGTACTCTTTCCACCTCTGTATATAACCTGATATCTATCAAGACAACATTTAAAGTCTAATTAAATGGCAACAACTTTTAAAGAGTGTCAAAAACACTACTAGTAAAAATCAGTATTTCTAAATGGATCCATATCTGATGGGACATTGTTCCCACGCAACCTCTCAGCCACAATGTCAAAATATTTAAATGAAAAATTTACAAAGTCTTTCAATCAATGCTCCACAAGTTATTTTTCACAATCACAATCATCATTTCAGTGGTTCATTTCACTGGTTCACAATCACTAAGCTCACTGGTTTGACGATGCCATCACTAAATCAATGAACTGATTTAGCTGGAAAATGACTGTTGTTCTCTGTTTTCCTGTTGACACTGTAAAGCTGCTTTGACACAATCAGTATTGTATAAAGCACCATATAAACAAAGGTAAAAAACAAATTCATATAACACTTCTAGAGGAATTTTCACTGCTTTACCACACACACACACACACACACACTTAAACACAAGCAGGACAAAAGAAATCAACTGAGGCTGACCAACACAGTTCCAGTGAAACCATAGGTCACATGTGGTACGTTGAATCGGGTAAAGGAAATGTTGAGGGACACATTACTTAATATTTAGGCATATGTTGAAACGTCCTCATTTTTGGGTAAAAACTTACCCACTGCTCATGTGTAGAATGTTCTCCACAAAGCCCTACAGAGCTGTGACAGGTCGTCTGTGTAAGACTGTAATTGTTGAATTAATGTACTAAATAGCTGTGCACTCAAAGGCCAAAACATAAAAATAAAAACCTTACCCGTCTCAGTGAGGAGCCTTTTGGCTATTTCCATTCTTATAGCAATTATGCCCTGATCATTAGTTTGAAACATTGCAGGCTTATTTAAAAGCACACTTTCAGCTAGCTTTAAGGAGAAAAGTGTTACTCACAATATAAAAGGATATAGTTCAGAAAAAAGTACATGTGCAGTTAAACTTACCTTGCACACCAAAGCCCCACAAGATGTGCCATCCATCTGAAGTGGATGCTCTATCGAAGTACATGTCCAATATGAAGCATTGACACCCCTCTGTCTCATGAAGGCTCTAAATTAGATGCAAATCATTAATTTACATGAATTCTCAAATCAAAATGTCAAAAACTTGTGTAATCTGCACTCACCTAGTTACATCTCTGCATTTTCCCATGTCCACTGAGTTTGCTCCAAATGGGTCCACGTAGAGGGATCGCTTTTCCTTTGGATAAACAACCTTGACAACACAATACCACATAATGTAAAAAAGAAAAAAAGGATTGATCTTAATAAGGAATAGTTGATCTTAGTATGCTCTGACGAACTTACAATGAGTGTCCAGTTGTGATTTACACACAAGGCTCCAACTAGCACGTCATATTCCAGTGGATGCTGCAAAAAAGCAGGTGGCTGTCAAGATATATACTTTTTCAATAAAAATGGTCAATAAAGCAGGATATGGTGCTTACGTTCTTCAGTCCTTTTTGACTTCCTTGCCACACAGAGGCCATTACATAGGAGTCAATTACAAAACTCTTTTGGAGTCTGTGGTGTGCTGTTTCACCAAACTGGTGAGGTAGGCATTTATGATCTAAAAACAATAGCACATTAGTCATCTTTATGTATACTTCTAGCAATACAAACCCATTTGCGAATAAGAACACAATAACCTACCTCAGCTTCTAGTTCCTAGGTGCAAGATGTTCCATCAAATTTCTTGAAAATTTTTTATAGGGACCCATCTTACTCCACAAAACCCCCTGTTTTTTCCCAGCCCAGATAGCCTCTACCACTATAAAAAAAAACACCTCTATACATATATACACACACACACCCATATATATATACACACATATATAAACACGTACACCTTTCTGAGGCATCAGTTGGATACTGTGGAACAAGAAGAAAAATGTTATGTTATTTATTGCAGAATTTCAGGGAAACATTTTACATAGCATATAGGCCTTACATAAGAGTGCTGTAAAAAAGTGTCTGTTGGGGTCTCTTCAGATTCATGGCATGTAGGTGGGGACTGGAGAGGGGTTCCTTTTGGGGTCTCTTCAGGCTCTACAGGACATGGAGGACACTGGACAGGAATGACCATGGTAGCGCCAGTTTTGGGCCATTTGTGCGGCAACCTTGGTTCTGGCTCAGTGTAGCGGGTAAGGTGGTCCACATTTACCTTCAGTGTGGCCTTTCCTTTTTCAGAAATTAGGTCCACACTTTTACCTTCAATGTTAATTATTGTAAAAGGGCCCAGCATGGCACTTCCCATTTTTCCTCCCTTTCGCTGTGCTTCACGAACATTTTTGCGCAAAACTTTGTCTCCAATATTAAATTTGTCCTCCTGGCCCTGCAGAGCCTTCCTCTTCCTCACCTTTTCTCTAACCTTTTCTACATTCTCATTGACCACTTTGTGCACCTTTGGCAGGTCTTGAAGGCTAGGAGTCAAGGCTTCCGAAGCCACTATTCTCTCCACCATTTCATCATTTACCTGAAAGATACAAAACACAGACATTATTGGTTTTATTCGCAGTTAAGGGTTCAGTAGATGTATTTGATATTTAAGAACCCACCTCATAGTTATCGGGAACTTCTGAAGCATATTTTGTTCCCGACCAAACATGAGATAGTAAGGAGAGAACTGCGTTGTGAGCTGCTTTTTGGTCCTAAGTGCAAATAAGGTTGCTTTCAGGTGTGTGTCCCAGCCCTCAGCATTTGAACCCACCAACTTTGTTAGAACTCTGAAAGGTTAATTTTTTTCTCCCCTTGTTATACAATTTCTGTTATGCAGCTATAGACAATCCAGGTCAGCATCTTACCTTTGGATGGTTCCATTCATTTTCTCCACAAGACCATTGGTTTGTGGATGGTATGGAGAGCACAAGCTCCTTTTAATACCTAACCTCTGACAAAGGTCAAAATTAATCTGTGAAAATAAGTGTACAGTATACTGAAAAATGAGAATTGCCTTTTTCATTTTTAGAACCAAAACACATTAGGTGACAAAGATGTTACCTTATTGACAAACTCTTTGCCTTGATCTGTCAAAATTATTTTTGGAGCTCCAAATTTATAGACAAAAAATCTAAAATGCAGTCAGCCACTTCACTTGCACTTTTTGTTTTTAGTGGGTAGGCCTCTGTCCACAAATGTATTGATTCCCCTGCTTGGTTGGAGTCAGTTTTCCAACCAAATCCATTCCCACCAGTTCTAGAGGCTCTGTGATCTGGGCAAAAATATGGTGTATAGAAGGACAATATTCATTTTATAAAAATTTTGGAACTCTTCTATCATTGGATATACTCACCTCTATCGGGACGTAGGCCTTCTTCTCCTTAAATGTAGACCTTCTGGCCTGGCATTCAGGGCACTGGGATATCTACAAAATGTAATTTTCTGTGTTAAACACATTCTAGTGATTTGGTGATTTTACTTAAAAAAAAAAAAAGCCACAAATAGGCAAGAATAAAACTCACCCATTTGCGGATGTCTTCTTCCATGCCAGGACAGTAGAATCTGGTACTGATGGCATCTCGAGTCTTTTCCATGCCACAATGACCCCCCGATCACTGGCATGAAGGCTAACAAAAACATAATTTGCCGCCTCTGGTGAGGTGAGAACTTTGGCCAAATGTTTACCTCGCCTAAGCCTCCGACATATATAGTGAAGCAGGCCATCTGATATAAAATTAGACAAAGGGTAAGGTAATTATTTGCTGTACCTGTGCAACTAAAATGGCAATTTTAAGGCTTACCTTTCACTATATAGCGTTCAGCTCTTCTTTTAATGATGAATTTGTCCTGTTTGGAACATCCAGGAGGATATGTTCCATGGAGAAGAAAATTCTCCAACTTTTTGACTTTTACAGGATCCATACTCCACAATCACCTCTTATCACTCTATTCACCACAATATACGTTCCCTTACTAAACCACCACAACTCACTACACAAAGTTGGGTGAAAAGGTGAAATATATACGCTTGTCAATTGACTGATTCATTTTTTGTTAATATGGAGCATCTGTATGGACTCGTCATGTGGAAAGAATGAAACTAGCTTAATGGCTTTAATAAGGACACATTTCCTTAATGATTATGTCATGTCATGTCACCTTTATTTATATAGCGCTTTAAACAAAATACATTGCGTCAAAGCAACTGAACAACATTCATTAGGAAAACAGTGTCAATAATGCAAAAATGATAGTTAAAGGCAGTTCATCATTGGATTCAGTTATGTCATCTCTGATTTAGTTAAATAGTGTCTGTGCATTTATTTGCTATCAAGTCAACGATATCGCTGTAGATGAAGTGTCCCCAACTAAGCAAGCCAGAGGCGACAGCGGCAAGGAACCGAAACTCCATCGGTGACAGAATGGAGAAAAAAACCTTGGGAGAAACCAGGCTCAGTTCGGGGGCCAGTTCTCCTCTGACCAGACGAAACCAGTAGTTCAATTCCAGGCTGCAGCAAAGTCAGATTGTGCAGAAGAATCATCTGTTTCCTGTGGTCTTGTCCTGGTGCTCCTCTGAGACAAGGTCTTTACAGGGGATCTGTATCTGGGGCTCTAGTTGTCCTGGTCTCCGCTGTCTTTCAGGGATGTAGAGGTCCTTTCTAGGTGCTGATCCACCATCTGGTCTGGATACGTACTGGATCCGGGTGACTGCAGTCACCCTCTGATCTGGACACAGACTGGATCTGGTGGCTACGGTGACCTCGGAACAAGAGAGAAACAGACAAATATTAGCGTAGATGCCATTCTTCTAATGATGTAGCAAGTACATAGGGTGTTATGGGAAGTGTTTCCGGTTCCGGTTTACCTAATTAATGCAGCCTAAAAATCCTTTAACGGATTTGGATAATAAAAGCATATTAGTATGTTATGTGTATGCCAGGTTAAAGAGATGGGTCTTTAATCTAGATTTAAACTGCAAGAGTGTGTCTGCCTCCCGAACAATGTTAGGTAGGTTATTCCAGAGTTTGGGCGCCAAATAGGAAAAGGATCTGCTGCCTGCCGTTGATTTTGATATTCTAGGTATTATCAAATTGCCTGAGTTTTGAGAACGTAGCGGACGTAGAGGATTATAATGTAAAAGGAGCTCATTCAAATACTGAGGTGCTAAACCATTCAGGGCTTTATAAGTAATAAGCAATATTTTAAAATCTATGCGATGCTTGATAGGGAGCCAGTGCAGTGTTGACAGGACCGGGCTAATATGGTCATACTTCCTGGTCCTAGTAAGAACTCTTGCTGCTGCATTTTGGACTAGCTGTAGTTTGTTTACTAAGCGTGCAGAACAACCACCCAATAAAGCATTACAATAATCTAACCTTGAGGTCATAAATGCATGGATTAACATTTCTGCATTTGACATTGAGAGCATAGGCCGTAATTTAGATATATTTTTGAGATGGAAAAATGCAGTTTTACAAATGCTAGAAACGTGGCTTTCTAAGGAAAGATTGCGATCAAATAGCACACCTAGGTTCCTAACTGATGACGAAGAATTGACAGAGCAACCATCAAGTCTTAGACAGTGTTCTAGGTTATTACAAGCAGAGTTTTTAGGTCCTATAATTAACACCTCTGTTTTTTCAGAATTTAGCAGTAAGAAATTACTCGTCATCCAGTTTTTTATATCGACTATGCAATCCATTAGTTTTTGAAATTGGTGTGTTTCACCGGGCTGCGAAGAAATATAGAGCTGAGTATCATCAGCATAACAGTGAAAGCTAAGACCATGTTTCCTGATGATATCTCCCAAGGGTAACATATAAAGCGTGAAGAGTAGCGGCCCTAGTACTGAGCCTTGAGGTACTCCATACTGCACTTGTGATCGATAGGATACATCTTCATTCACTGCTACGAACTGATGGCGGTCATATAAGTACGATTTAAAAATGCACTTCCACTGATGCCAACAAAGTGTTCAAGTCTATGCAAAAGAATGTTGTGGTCAATTGTGTCAAACGCAGCACTAAGATCCAATAAAACTAATAGAGAGATACACCCACGATCAGATGATAAGAGCAGATCATTTGTAACTCTAAGGAGAGCAGTCTCAGTACCATGATACGGTCTAAATCCTGACTGGAAATCCTCACATATACCATTTTTCTCTAAGAAGGAATATAATTGTGTGGATACCACCTTTTCTAGTATCTTGGACAGAAATGGGAGATTGGTCTATAATTAACTAGTTCTTTGGGGTCATTGTGGTTTTTTGATGAGAGGTTTTGGGGACATATCCTAATGACAATGAGGAATTAATAATAGTCAGAAGAGGATCTATGACTTCTGGAAGCACCTCTTTTAGGAGCTTAGATGGTATAGGGTCTAACATACATGTTGTTGATTTAGATGATTTAACAAGTTTATACAATTCTTCCTCTCCTATGGTAGAGAATGAGTGGAACTGTTCCTCAGGGGGTCTATAGTGCACTGTCTGATGTGATACTGTAGCTGACGGCTGAATGGTTGCAATTTTATCTCTAATAGTATCGATTTTAGAAGTAAAGTAGTTCATAAAGTCATTACTGCTGTGGTGTTGGGAAATGTCAACACTTGTTGAGGCTTTTTTTTCGTTAATTTAGCCTCTGTATTGAATAAATACCTGGGGTTATGTTTGTTTTCTTCTAAAAGAGAAGAAAAGTAATCGGATCTAGCAGTTTTTAATGCTTTTCTGTAGGATATGTTACTTTCCCGCCAAGCAATACGAAATACCTCTAGTTTTGTTTTCCTCCAGCTGCGCTCCATTTTTCGGGCTGCTCTCTTTAGGGTGCGAGTATGCTCATTATACCATGGTGTCAAACTGTTTTCCTTAACCTTCCTTAAGCGTAAAGGAGCAACTTTATTTAAAGTGCTAGAAAAGAGAGAGTCCATAGTTTCTGTTACATCATCAAGTTGTTCTGAGGTTTTGGATATGCTAAGGAATTTGGATACATCAGGAAGATAACTTAAAAAGCAGTCTTTTGTGTTAGAAGTGATGGTTCTTCCATACTTGTAACAAGAAGTAGAATTTACAATTTTGGCTATATGAATTTTGCAAAGAACTAAGTAATGATCTGAGATATCATCACTTGGCTGAATAATTTCAACACCATCAACATCAATTCCATGTGACAGTATTAAATCTAGAGTATGATTTCGACAATGAGTAGGTCCTGAAACGTGTTGTCTAACACCAATAGAGTTCAGAATGTCTATAAATGCTGATCCCAATGCATCGTTTTCATTATCAACATGGATATTAAAATCACCAACTATTAAAACTTTATCTGCAGCCAGAACTAACTCGGATGTAAAATCACCAAACTCTCTAATAAAGTCTGTATGGTGCCCTGGTGGCCTGTATACAGTAGCCAGTACAAACATAACAGGGGATTTATCATTAACATTTGTTTCTCTGGATAATGTTATATGAAGTACCATTACTTCAAACGAGTTATACTTGTAGCCTGCCCTCTGAGAAATCCTGAAAACGTTGTTATAAATTGAAGCAACACCTCCACCTTTGCCTTTTAGACGTGGCTCGTGTTTATAACAGTAATCTTGGGGGGTGGACTCATTTAAAATAATGTAATCATCAGGTTTTAGCCAGGTTTCTGTCAAACAGAGTACATCTATATTATGATCAGTGATCATATTATTTACAAAAAGTGTTTTCGTAGAAAGGGATCTGATATTCAATAAGCCAATCTTTATCATTTGTTTATCCATATTGCTTCTGTTTTTTATTTGTTGAACCTCAATTAAATTGTAAATCTTAACTTGGTTTGGACGTTTTTTGTATTTTCTAGTTCGGGGAACAGACACAGTCTCTATAGTGTGATATCTAGGTGAAAGAGTCTCTATGTGCTGAGAATTAACTGACCTCTGTGACGGGAGGCAGCTAGCAGACGGTCGGTTTAGCCAGTCTGTCTGCTTCCTGACCTGGGCCCCAGTTAGTCAAGTATAAACACTAAGACTATTTGCCATATTTCTAGAGAGAAGAGTGGCGCCACCCCAGGAGGGATGAAGACCACTTACTATGATTATAGAGAGCTGATTTGAACACTTTTCAAGGTTTGCTAGGCCTTTTTGAGTAAACGGCATTGTTTGTCATTTGTCATGTCATTAAAGTTGAATATATAAGTAGTTATATTTTCTGACATCCTGACAGAAGATAAACTTCAAAACATTGGCTATGAACTGCAAAACTAGATGTACAGAATGCATCATTTCACTTTGAGGAACAATATTTAATAATAATAGGTTGCACTACTTTGCTGTAAAGTGTAATTTACTTTGTTTAAATAACTTTGCAACATATTTTTCTGCTTGTATGGTTGTGATTGTATGCATCTGAATTGGAATCAGCTAGACACAAAGCACAATTGACTGTACATAAAATTGTCATTACATGCAAAGACCATCAAAGTTTTGATTGAACCCAAATGGCCATTTCCGTTACAACCATTAAAGCTCATGAAAATGTTCTGTGTTGTTTTTATTCAGGTTTTTCAGCAGCATTTAGATAACATAATAGATAATATTTCACATAATCTTTATTAAACAAATTAAATGATAAACAAGTTAACACAGGCACATTGTCTTTAAAGTGCAACAAGCATTCTTCACGGATTAATATCACATGTGACCTATGGTTTCACTGGAACTGTGTTGGTCAGCCTCCTATTGATGAAGATTTCTTTTGTCCTGCTTGTGTTTAAGTGTGTGTGTGTGTGTGTGTGTGGTAAAGCAGTGAAAAGTCCTCTAGAAGTGTTATATGAATTTGTTTTTTACCTTTGTTTATATGGTGCTTTATACAATACTGATTGTGTCAAAGCAGCTTTACAGTGTCAACAGGAAAACAGAGAACAACAGTCATTTTCCAGCTAAATCAGTTCATTGATTTAGTGATGGCATCGTCAAACCAGTGAGATAGTGATTGTGAACCAGTGAAATGAACCACTTCTGTGTACACCGTCTTTTGTAGCATGATTGATTTGAGCATTAACATTTATTTTATTCATTTTTTTTCCTTTGTTTTTTTGACAAATGTCTGGTACACCGTGTTTGAAACCCGCGCCAACACAGACTTTATTTTTATTTTTTTTGTTTATCCTATTTACTTCAGCCACTACGGGCGATCATACCTATAACTTGTTATCTCTGCAAGAATATCAAAATCATGCAATGAGCAAGTCTGCGTGTATTAGACACTTAATATCACGTCAGTTTGTGCTGTCAGAATCGGCGAATCTGCTGCGATCGTTCCAGCACATCTGCAGCGGAGACCTAAACCAGGAAGTTGGTCACCAGATAACACGGTAACCAGTTAAACTGTAACACCGGCCCTGGCTAATAATCAGCTTAGATAGAGATACATTGTCTACTTGGCCTACAGGTTTGCATCTTTATCTTTTGCTGGTTTGCGCGGCACACACACATCTGTTTAGTGAAGTTCACTAAACATTATAGACTCGCTTAAGGTGTTCTGTATAATGAAAACGTGCGCATTGAATTGATTCAGTAGTGTTCAGATGATCACTAAACGTTTGTCATGACATCTCTTTGCTTGCATGATAAATATTATTTTAGAAATTAATAATTATTTTAGTTTAACACGACATACTTGTTCAGTGAAAACCAGGAAAAAAAAGATAAGTCATAACAGTCTTATCAAGTAACTGTACGACGTTGTATCCGAATGCAGATACGAAAAATATTGTGATTGTTACAGAAACAAATACTGGCTGTTACATGAAAATTTAAATATGTAATGTCATAATTATAAAGTTTGTAAAATTTACATATGTAATTGTTGCAAAAGGCTAATTAATAAGCGTTTATTGATTAAAAAAAAAACAATTTAATGTGTTTTCATTTACAATAGCATGAACCACGAGTAGTGGAGTAACTCAAAATGTTTTAATAAAAAAATCGACTAGTAGAAATCAGTAGTCTTGCAACCCCTATACTGTACAACATTAATTAGTATTTAATTATTGTAAAGGGTACATTTAAGGATATCTAGGTGTAGACGTAAATAAAACTCAATCTAACAGGTAGAAAATTAATTTAGAAACATCTAAACTTTCCAGGTCCCAGCAATCCTTTCCCGGAACAATACTGAAAGCTAAGCCAAGATGGAGAAACAGATGATCATAGCTGTACAAGGATAGTCATTTTTTAAATGAATCTACTAGCAGAGCTACTGCAAGGGATTTTTAGTGCTGGAAATCCATTTATCCTTCGCTGAAACTTCTGCGTCTTCATGGAGAGCAGGTCATGGTTGCCTAGCAACAGCAGACGCCAGTGGAGCGCAAGCGCAGATTACAGAGTGCTTTGGAAAAAAGGAGAGCGGCGTGCTTAGCGTTTTCCACACGTTTTCAGTCGCGACATCATGCAAATCTGGTTTTGTTTTGAAGAAGACATTTTTTATTTTATTTTTTTGCTGGACTTGGTCGAGACTAACTAGAACACTTGTCGAGTCCAATGGCCAAGTCCGAGTGCACATGCAACTTGTCCGAGACAAGTCCGAGACGACAGAAAAATGTCTCGAGTCTGGACTCTAGTCCAAGACCGGACTCGAGTACTACAGCCCTATTTAGCCATTCTCCGCTAAACTCCACAGACTTAATTTAGAACAAGTGCTGTGCTCATGGGTTCCAAACAGATAGAGCTCAATGACATAGTAGAACAATAACTCTGACTAAAGTATATATTTTGCTTAAATATTTGTAGTTGGACAATAAATGTGACGTGTAGAATTTGTATGACAGCACTAACTGTAAGGTGTAATGGGTTAATAAACAATTTATAGACAAAAATTGTGTAGTTTTTATTACAAAATATTCTCTGTTGCACTGTATTGGAGGATTTCATCAACTGACCAAAGATTAAAAATTAACAGTTAAAACAAAACACTACTATTGTTAACTATAGTCCATTTGTAATATATATATATGTGTGTGTGTGTGTGTGTGTGCGCGTGTGTGTATATATATTAAAGGTTGGTTGATATTTTTTAGAAAACACATTGCAGATCCCAGGTTAAATGACTCTTCATCCTGAACAATTGTCAATGAAAACGTGACTCTCAATGCAAAAAACTAAATCAGGTTTTTTTCAGTATTTGTGTAAATGCATTTGACATGCTTCATTAGCTTAACAAATTCATTAATATGCAAATATGAGTGTGTTTGCATTAGTTACTGCAGTAAAAATGACATGAGTTAATAAAACATCATTCAATCTCCTTAACAGCATCACATCGACCCAGATCTCATTTGTCACTGTCTGTTTTAAACTAAACAAATTAAGAGGAGAGTTCAGCAGGAAAAATCCTGTCAGCACTCACTCATCCTCATGAAGATATTGATAAATTATACTTACAGAAACATAACATTAAAGAAAACAGCATGACTCAAGCATTATATTCCAGATCATTTTAACCAAACAGGACAGACAGACATTTCAATGGTCTTATTGTCAGGATGAGTGCAGGATCTATACTCAAGGAGGAGGTTATACATAAAACCGGTTATAGCTTTCATGAGGGACAGCTGTGTGTATAATAATATCCTAACAAACAGAATAGCCCTAAATAATGAATAGTTGTCTAAATCATTACATAATTACAAAATCAGTTTACATGAATAAAAAATAAAATGTAATCAAAATATGCATTTCTCCAGTAACATTTTCAGGATTGGTAAGTAGAGAAAAGCATGCCAAAATCATTCCTTCGATCTCAGGAAATGCATGAACATGAGAACAAATGGTATCTGTCAAATGCAATGCAAATAAAGGCAAAGAGCAGGAATCTTTTCCTTGTCAATGCTCCTTGTTAACTCAATATACATATATACATACTGGAATATGTATGTATATATATATATATATATATATATATATATATACCAGTTCACCAAATCGAACTGAATCGTTTTAAACGGTTCGCATCTCCAATATGCATTAATCCACAAATGACTTAAGCTGTTAATTTTTTTAATGTGATACTTTTTGTTCTTCCAGTATAGATTGATCTGGATTTTTTTTATACTCAATATTTAGCATGGATAAATGTTCTGTTTAGTTTCTTCCTCAGCTCCGACTGTGAATGTGTCTACATTTGTTGATGTATTGCATAAAACTGTGAAACAGGCAGGTTTCAAATGATTTGTTAATTAAATTAATATGCTTTTACAGCCCAGATTTTCTATGCATTGGTGAAAAATTGCCCTCAACTTCAAATTACAAGGTGTATATACAGTATGTTTCTAGTGTGTTTCATTTACATCACAGCTACCCTGACAAGGGAGCTCCTCATGGACAGCAGCGAAGGAGACTTCTAGGAGGACTTTCAAGTTGGACGAAGAGGGCATAGAGGTTGCGGTGTGTCGGCATGGTTTCCTCCTTAAAGCGCTTAATATGTTTAGAGGTGAGATTATAATAAACAGTTTGCTTTTAAATGTAACTTTGTATTGATGTTATTTGTATGTTGCTTTGGACAAAAGATAAATACCATAATCATATAGAGGAGTTTGCCATTATGATACTCTCTTTAGAATGTTCAATAAAAGGATATTTGCATTTCTAATACAATTTGTATATCCCTAGGTGAAATCTTTGCCTACCCCATGTATCTGCACAAGGAGTTGATAAGTTCAAAGCCAAGGTTTATCGCCACGTATGTAATGTGTAAATATTGTCCATATTTACACAAATTTAGCAAACATCCTTCCTGATCTCCAGGGGCAACATCAATCAGTTTATGTCATGTTATGTTTATTAGGGTTGTATGGTACATATAGGGCACTATTTTAACGATCTAAACACAAAGTGTAAAGCGCATGGTGCAGGTGCACTCAAGGCATGTCCAAATCCACTTTTGCTATTTTAACGATGGAATCTAGGCGTAGCATTCGTCTCCAGAACCGCGATTCTCCACGGACCCAGTCCTGAGGAAGGATTATAAATACACTTCAGGCTGCCGGCATTCCTATCAACCAAGTTTATCAAGAGTTGATCTGGTCCTTTGGCATTTAACATGCTGGGTTCCCCACCGGATTCACTGCAGATACAACATATAACTATCGATGCCAATGCTCAATTTATTCAGGCTGTAAAAAGCCTTTCAGATACTGTTAAGGTTCTAGAATCCAAATCTTCGAGAATGCTGTCGCTGGTTGCACTCCAGATTCGTTTAGACGAATGATGTTTATCCAATCTCAAATTCTGGACTCTGTTGCCAAATAATTGGAATGGCATTTCTTTTTTCTATAATGACTTGTCGTCTAATGATGACAACTTTTCACAGACACCGCACCCTCTATAGGATTAGATTTTTTTTTCAAAGGGCAATGGTTCGCCGAAAACTGGCCTAATGATTTTCCTAAACTATCATCAGGTTTAGTCTCATAGGCTCTTCACTAAATCTATCCTATCGCGATAGCTAGTTTTCTTTGGGGTACAGCGTGGTCCTGCAAGCATATAATTATGTTTTACGATAATGAAGCCACAGTGGCCATTATTAATAAAGGGAGATCTAATTGCCCTCTGATTATGTCAATCCTGAGAAGACAGTCATTCACAATTTTATCTTTAAAGCTATTCACATTCAGGAAACTGCTCGCAAGCATTCAGTTTTTTGCCAGACATCATAACCCCAATTATCCAAGTCTTTTTAATGTCCCAGCCATGCGTTTGCTCCTTAAAGGCATAACAAAATCATCAGTTAAAACCCATGATAAACGCCTACCCATTACTTTCTCGGTTTTACAATGGCGAATAATGTCACTTACGTCTGAATCTACGCATTTCGAATCCTCACGAGATCTGTCTCTTTCAGACGTTCGCTTTACACCTAATTTCTTTACTATTTTCCTTAAGCACTCCAAGAATGACTCTATGGGATCAGGAGTATCTCTGTCACTATATAAAAATGGTTACCAGTTTTGCCCTTATTCCTCTATGATTAAATATTTAAAAAATTGTCTCTGCACCTCTCTCCACTTTCCTCTATTTATTCTACCTAATGGCGCTCCCATAACTAAGGTCTGGTTCAGCTCTCATTTAGCTACTTTTAAAAAAAAACTGCGGCCTGTCTCCACTTCAATACACCGGACATTCCTTTAGAATCCTTTAGACATCCACTACTGCAGCTGAGCATGGAATTCCAACATCAACAATCAAGTTACTGGGCAGATGGTGGTCCTCAGCATTCGAGTCCTACATTAGACCCGAACAAAAATTTATCTCGAAGACTCAGCAAATGTTCTCAAGGTGATCTATTCGCAAATACTGGTGGTGGTAAAATACTATTCATATTCCCCTTTTCAATAAATCTTTATTACCTGCGGCTTAACTTAGCCTTTCTTCATGTGACTTCCCCTATAAGTGTAATTTCATTCTGCAGCCTGTTTCTTTGGCCTTCCCATCTGTGGCCCAATGGGGCCATTCCCATCTGTGGCCCGACAGGGCCTTTTCTGTGGCCTATCGGGGCTGTTCCATCCTCTGTGGCCCGCCGGGGCTTTTTCTGTGGCCTCTCGTTGCCTCTATCACTGTCCGGGCTATTGCAACCTCTCTCTCTTTGAGGCTCTGCGGTCCATCTTCCTTGCCATAAAAGCTAATACTTTAGCTATAATCTAATATTGTATTTTTATGTCTGGCTAATTATCTCAATTTATCTCTTTCGTTCACATTCCAGGGTCCTCTAAGAAATACTTAAGCTATGTATGTATTACTTTTTTTTATTCTTTCTTTTGGGGTAGGCTCTTCCCTGCCTTCATCTTCGGCAGGATTAGCTGGTATCTACAATCTTCAGAGCCACGCTACGGGTGGGGCCTATGCCAAATTAATTCTGTTTTTTGTATGTTTTGTAAATAAACACTTCAGTCTTATCTACACCTCCTGATTCTTTCTGGTAGAACTCAGATGCCTCTTTCATGTCTATTAGATGTACTCATCTACAATACTTATCAAACATTATCCTGTCAGATGCAGGGTTGCCAACTCTCATGCATCTGGCGTGACACTCACACTTTCAGCATCAATCTCACGCTGAAGTCCAAGCGTGAGGGTCACGCCAAATGAGTGAGAGTTGGCAACCCTGCAGATGATAAATACACATTTAGTAATAGCCTTCAAGATGTATATGTGGTTTATGTAAATTCACTTATGAGTCGTGTACTTAATGGAGCTCCCCTGTTAGTTATGTATTATAAAACGTGTTTACAGCAAAATCACAAATATGCTGTATTATGTAGGTCACAGACAGGGTTTAGATTAAGCCATAGTTCAATTAGTCTTGTCTGTGAAACAGGGGGATAGCGTCTTTACACCTTTTGCTTATATGTTGCTGACTTTACATCTTAGTCTTAATAGGCTATTTACCCGAAAAACGATACCACGTTATGAATATGACGTATACACTTCAATTAAAATTAAAATTATTTCATGAAAAAATATATTCTCACCGTTGTCTCTCACAAATTCTTCTTCTTTCCAGCTTAACGGTGGTTGGCATCCAGCTTATTGGTGCATTACTGCCCTCTTCTGTTTAGGAGTGTGGATCAGATAATAGGGTTTCCTACTAAAATGTACACATCACTCAGATTGTCCCCTAACATTAATATCTACACACACATCATGCATCAAATCCTACCTAATACCCCTGCTTTCCTTAAAAAATGTAATCAATATACTACTCTGTGTCCTGTTTAAAGCGACCATCGTGGGAAGTTGCAGGGAGTCATGGCCTAGTGGTTAGAGAGTTTGACTCCTATCTCTAGGGTTGTGGGTTCGAGTCTCGGGCCAGCAGTACCATGACTTAGGTGCCCTTGAGCAAGTCACCAAACCCCCAAATGCCCCCCAGGCGCTGCAGCATCAATGGCTGCCCAAATGGTGTGTGTGCACTTTGGATGGGTTAAATGCAGAGCACAAATTCTGAGTATGGGTCACCATACTTGGCTGTATGTCACGTCACTTTCACTTTCATATTGCCAAAAACTTATCGTTTTGACATCTCGCATGGTTCTATGTGATTTGGACAACTTCAAGTTACGCCTCCTACTTTAAGTTACGCCCTGTCTAGTCATAGACAGTAAAATAAATGGACACAGTAAATCCATTAGATTCAACGGAGACAAGAGAAGTCAATTAGAAGGATGCACTTCCCGGGGGTCGAGCGTACTGCGCAGACTCAAACTGAGCTTGATGACGTAGATGTCACATGAGCAACCTGTCTGACAATTGAAAGTCTTCTAATTGCTGTTGTCATGACCGGCTTTGCCGTGCTGCTGGCAGTGTGTTGTTGGTCTGTGTTTGATGGTTGCCGTCTGTTTGAGTCCTACAGGCGGAGCTGTAGGCGGGCCGTAAAGGTTAATGGATGACCGTCTAAAAGAGGCCTTCCGGGGTCTCGTTCTCTCCTCTCCTCTTCGGGCGGCGGTGCAGGTGGCTGGTGGCTCCTCGCTTGTCGCACTTACCTCCTCGCAGCACCTGTTTCATTCTACTGACGAACACTACACTTTTGGTTAAGCCTTACACTTACTGATACCTTTTTATTCTTTTTGTTAAATAAACACTTTTGGTCAAATATAGCAATCGGTGTGGTGTCCCCTTTCATGTTGTGATCACTGTCTGAGCCAAGTGGTCGTAACATATGGGGGCTCGTCCGTTTAGTTTCCAAATTTGATAAGTAACGGTAGGCTGCTTTAATTCCTAGTAATCGGTTACTAGTGTGTGTAGTGCTGCGTTAGGTGATCTAGCCGCTTTATGAATGAGTGAAGTAAGTGGAATTTACTATCAGCTCGCGGATTGTTTTGGGAGAGCCACGCTGATTTTGTGTGTGTGTGTGTAGGAGGGAGAGTTAAGATAAGGAGCGTTTTTGTTTCAGCCGTTCGGTGGGTAAGGTTCGGTAGCAGTTTGGGTGGCTGGACGGGAAATTTTGTGGAGCCATATGTTTTGTCCCCAATTAGTGCACTTTGGCGTTGTGGGTCTAGCTTACTGTCACTGAGGTCTGAACGAGGGCACCGCCGTGGAGCACCGGCTGGAGTGACTTTGTCGGGACAGTACGACTCCAGCGGTATGGGTGAGTAAATTATCCTTGTTCTTGGACTTTGGTGTGAAGATAGGTTAGAATAGTAGGGGGGTAAATATTAGGGGGATGCTTCGGCATTAGTCTGTCTGGTTACCTGAACTGCATCGACTTTATAACCGGTGTGGCTGGATGTTTTGGGAAAAGAGAGTAAGTTTTGGTTAATTTTGTTGTTGTGGATTGGAAAGTGTACTGATGGTCATGTTGGAGGAGTTTTTAGCAGCTCCGTCGGAGCGTTTGTTGGTGGGGTTAACTAAGGAACAATTGCTGAAGGTGGCCGAGCATTACGCGATCGAGTTGGCGGCCGTACTTAAAGCTGCTAAGAAGAAGGAATTTGTGGTTTTATTCCCGGGTTCTTAAAAGAAAAGCAGGTTTTGCCTGATGTAACCCCAATCAGTCCTAGTCCAGAAATACAAATTAACGAGATTGCTGATATTCCTGAGTCTAGCGTAAAGCATAAAATGCAGCTTTAATCCAGCGATTTAACATTTGAACAACAAAAACAACTGTTGAGGATAGAGATGTATATAGAATTGGAGAAAAAGAAATTAGAGTTGGAGCAAAAGAGATTGGAATTTGAGCAATTTAAATTGGTAAAGGAACAGGAGATGCTGGAGAAGCATTTAGAGCAGGAAAATGAGCAAAAACGTTTGGAAGCACACGAAAAAGAGAGAGACCGTTTGTTAGAATTAGAAAAACTTAGAAGTGGAGAACAGGAACGAGATGTAGAAATAACTAGACTGAGACTACTTTCTGAGGGGAGAATTGATCGAAATTCTACCGGTAAGTTAGATCTAGCTGGTATGATAAAGTTCCTGCCAAAATTTAACGAACGGGAACCAGATATATTTTTTTCTTTATTCGAAAACATAGCCACTGATCGTGGTTGGAGTGATGAGGACAAAACGGTGCTTTTACAAACTGTACTAGTGGGTCGTGCGCAGGAGGCGTTTGTGGCTTTGGCACCTGCTGAGAGAAAGACATATAACAGCGTAAAACAGGCAGTCTTAAAATGTTATGAACTCGTTCCAGAAGCTTATCGGCAACGTTTCAGAAATTGGCGAAAAGGTGAGAAACAAACCCATACCGAAGTGGCAAGAGATTGGAGTAGTTTTTTTAATCGTTGGCTTGCCGCTGAGGGTGTGGAAACATTTGATGCGCTGCGAGATTTGCTGATATTGGAACAGTTTAAAAATATCTTGCCTGAGAGAATCACTATTTATGTGAATGAGCATGAAGTTAAGACTGTTGCGGAGGCTGCTGTTCTCGCCGACGGTTTTGTTTTGACACATAAAAGTAGAGTATGTGAGTATTTACCACGTTATGAATATGACCATAGGGAATATCGATCAGTTCGGGTTAAATTTGATCATTTAATGAAGAATAAAACACGGGAGACTGAGGTTGTTGGTGAGAAATGCAATTATTGTTTGGAAAAAGGACATTGGAAGCGAGAGTGTCCAGTGTTGTGTGCGCGAAATAAGGGTAGAACTGCAAATGGAAAAGCTGTTGGTTGCGTGTCTTCTGTAGTGCATTCAGATGGGCCTGTGGTGTTTCATGAGAATCAGTTCTCTACTTCGGAGGTTTTAAATGCCGTTCAGCCTGACGAGGGTGGGGGAAAAAATCTTGGAGCTGTGTCTAGGAGTGAGCGTGAAACTTCTGGGGTGTCGGATGTATTGAACTATGCGCCATTCATTAGTGACGGTTTTGTCTCGTGGCTAGGGGATGCGCACAGAGTCCCAGTGAAAATCTTGAGGGACACAGGAGCCTCAGAGAGCTTTATTTGTGCTTCGGTTTTGCCATTTTCTCCAGTATCAGATACTGGGAAGTTTGTTTTAATTCGGGGTATAGGCCTTCAATCTTTCCCGGTGCCTTTGCACAGAGTTCAGTTATTTTCAGGATTTGTAAATGGCGAGATTACAATGGCCGTGAGACCCTCTTTACCTGTAGATGGCATTGATATCATTTTGGGAAATAATTTGAGTGGGTGTTTAGTGTCCCCTCCACCGGTGGTTACTGATGTGCCTTTGCCATTAGAGGAGCCAGATAAGTGTTTGCAAGATTTTCCAGAGGTTTTTACTGCCTGCGCTGTGACGCGTGCAATGGCTCGTGCACAGAAACGTTCACCATCTGATGGGTCTAACATGTCTGTGTCTGGTTTGTTTATTCCAGAATTACCTGCGCCGTTGTCTTATGATGAGCTGGTTGAAGCTCAAGGGAAAGATCAGAGTCTGTAATTTTTTTTGCCTTAGCTGCAGCTGACCCAGGTAAAGGTTATCCTTTACCTCCCTATGGTCTTTTGCTCCGAAAGTGGTCATCTTGTGTGGATCCTGATGTGGCAGATCAGGTGATACAAGTCGTGGTACCTGACAAGTATCGCGATTTAGTTTTAAAAACAGCACATGGTATGGAGTCTGGACATTTTGGTGTTAAGAAGACCTATAATCAAATATTACGACATTTTTATTGGCCACGGATTAAGCGGGATGTAATGGAGTTTGTGAGAACTTGTCATTTTTGTCAAGTGGCAGGGAAGCCAAATATTACAATCAAGCCTGCTCCCTTACAGCCCATTCAGTCCATAGGCACGCCATTTGAACACATCATTATTGATTGTGTAGGTCCTTTAACTCCATCAAAAACTGGATGTACATATCTGTTTACAGTAATGTGCCAGGCGTCACGGTATCCGGCTGCGTATGCGTTAAGGGCAATAACCACAAAATCCATTATGAAATGTTTGTCAACAGTTTTTTCTGTTTTTGGGATCTCGAAGATAATTCAAAGCGACAGAGGTTCGAACTTCACCTCCAAGACGTTTGCGGCTGCTCTGAAATTGTTACGTGTGAAGCACAATTTGAGCAGTGCCTATCATGCTCAAAGCCAAGGGGCGCTGGAACGTTTTCATGCAACCTTGAAATCTCTGTTATGCGCATATTGCGTTGAAATGAAGAAGGATTGGGAAGAGGCTTTACCATGGCTTTTGTTGGCGGCCCGTGGGGTTGTTCAAGAAAGCACAGGTTTTTGTCCTAACGACTTAGTTTTTCGTCACAAAGTACGAACATCTTTGTCTGTTTTGAGCACGGAATTAGACCAGTCGAAAACCCCTGCCAGTTTGGTGGAGTATGTTAATGGTTTCCCCCGTAAATTATTTTTGTCTTGGAAGTTGGCTAGTGAACATCTGAGTGCCGCTCAGGACAGAATGAAACAGCGGTATGATCGTAAGGCGGAGGCCAGGGTATTTAATCCTGGTGATCAGGTGGTAGCGTTGCTGCCCTTCCCAGGTTCGCCTTTCACAGCAAAGTATTCAGGCCCTTTTACAATCACTCGTAAAGTCTCTGAGACAAATTATTTGTTGTCTACTCCTGAACGCAGGAGATCAACGCAGCTTTGCCATATTAATTTGCTGAAGCCGTACTACTCCACATCTTAGGGGGTGGTGGGTGATCACGCGGACAGTCCTGTGGGATTGGCTGTTGTAGAGGCGCTGCCGAACGTCACTCAGGTGGCAGCTGAGGATGGGGTGCAGTTTCCAGACGATGCGTTTTGCATGGGTGCTTGAATAACATGCAGAAGCTGGCTGAACTGGATAGTATGTTGGGGCATTTAAGTGGGGAACAGCGCGATGAGTTAAAGTTTTTAATTTCTGAAATTTCGTCTTTATTTTCTGACACTCCGACCTGTACAAGTTTGATCGAGCATGATATTGACACACAGGGTGCCCGCCCGGTAAAGCAGAGGTTTTATCGATTGCCTCTAGAGAAGCGTAAAAGTATGGAGGCCAGTGTTCAATATCTTCTTGATAACGGTCTGGCCAAACCATCCTATTCCAGGTGGGCATCACCATGTTTGTTGGTGAAAAAATCGGATCAAACATATAGGTTTTGTACAGATTATAGGAAGGTTAATGCATTGACAAAGCCCGACTCCTTTCCATTACCTCGTATTGAGGATTGTGTGGATCAGGTGGGTAGTGTGTGGTACGTTAGTAAATTTGATTTGTTGAAAGGGTATTACCAGGTACCACTAACACTGAGAGCGCAGGAGGTGTCTGCATTTGTGACATCTTCTGGGTTGTATTCTTACTCTAGGGTGAGTTTTGGCCTTCGGAACGCCCCCTCAACCTTTCAGCGTCTCATGAATGGGGTAGTTGCAGGGTTGGAGGGATGTGCCGTTTACTTAGATGACGTGGTCTGTTACGCCGATACTTGGGGTGACCATCTGGCACGTATTCGTGCACTGTTCCAGAGGTTGGTGGCAGCAACTCTGACTGTTAATCTTGCTAAATGTGACTTTGCTCAGGCCACTGTCGTTTATTTAGGTAATGTGGTGGGCCAAGGTAAGGTGCGGCCAGTAAATGCGAAGGTCATGGCCATAGAGAACTTTCCCCCGCCGGCCACGAAGAAAGAATTGATGCGTTTTCTGGTTATGTTCGGTTATTACCGTGGTTTTTGTTGTAACTTTTCCACGGTAGTTTCCCCTCTGACCAATTTATTGAAGGGCAAAGCTAAGTTTGTTTGGTCTGCCGAGTGTCATCAGGCATTTCAAAATGCCAAGCTGTTATTGAGTTCGGCGCCGGTCTTGGCTGCACCCAAATTGGATCAGCCATTCCGGCTGCAGGTTGACGCGAGTCAGGTTGGGGCGGGTGCCGTTCTTTTGCAGAGCGATGAAAATGAAGTGGATAAACCTGTTTGTTATTTTTCGCGCAAATTCAACAAACACCAGTTTAATTACTCCGTTATTGAGAAGGAGGCTTTGGCGTTGATTTGGGCACTTCAACATTTCGAGGTTTATGTGGGGTGGGGGGGGTGGGGGTTACATCCAATTGTGGTCTATTCGGACCATAATCCCCTCACTTTCCTCCAGTCACTAAAGAATTCCACCAACCAACGCCTCTTACGTTGGGCACTATTTTTACAACCTTTTTGTTTAATTATTCGGCACATCCGCAGCGTGGAGAATGTGTTAGCTGATGCACTCTTTCGCGCCCCGGATGGGTCAGAGTAATGGTGTCTGTTTTTCCTGCTCAACCTGTGTCTGTTCTGCTTGCCTTAAAGAACTGTCCATGGTACCGGGATTTGCTGGTTGCAGGATGAGGTAAGGGTGGCGTGGGTGAGAATGGTCACTGTTGGTCCAGTTGTCCTGTTAGGAATGAGGTACACTTGGGGAAGGTGGTATGAATGGTATGAATTAGTCTTTCTCATGTGTGAGTGTTAGTTAAATTGGTTTATTCATTTGTTTTTGTTTTTTGATTCTGTATGATTTTGTTTTGGTTATTGTGGGAGTTTGATGATTTTTTTTTTTCAGAGTCCCACTAAAAGGGATCTCTGTCATTAAGGGGGGGGGGGGGTGATGTCATGACCGGCTTTGCCGTGCTGCTGGCAGTGTGTTGTTGGTCTGTGTTTGATGGTTGCCGTCTGTTTGTCTGTTTGAGTCATACTGGTGGAGCTGTAGGCGGACCGTAAAGGTTAATGGATGACCGGTTAAAAGAGGCCTTCCGGGGTCTCGTTCTCTCTCTCCTCTTTGGGCGGCGGTGCAGGCGGCTGGTGGCTCCTCGCTTGTCGCACTTACCTCCTCGCAGCACCTGTTTTATTCTACTGACGAACACTACACTTTTGGTTAAGCCTTACACTTACTGATACCTTTTTATTCTTTTTGTTAAATAAACACTTTTGGTCAAATATAGCAATCGGTGTGGTCTCCCCTTTCATGTTGTGATCACTGTCTGAGCCAAGTGGTCGTAACACTGTGCCAAGAGAAATATGAATCACCCACCGAATCTTGCAGACGTTGTTGAATAATTTTGTATAGTTGCTTTTATGGACTCTTTATGGGCTTCTCCCTGGACTTCATGCCTCCACATCCCCCCGATAGCCTCATAGACAGTAAAAGATTGCCTGCGAGCTTCTCCTCCTGTCCATAAGGTAATTTCTTTACTGTGCGACAGAGAGTCGCAGGTTATGACGCAATCATTAGTCTATTTTTAAAAAAAACTGCTTTTACGGGACCATAACGTAATATACAAGGTAATGGGGCCGTTTATACATTTTCGTGTTTCTTTAGAAATAATGAATGGACAAATGGAGTCTTTAAACGCCTTAGAATTAAAGTTATTTGCTGTCAAAATGAAGCCAAAATGAATGGGAGTCAATGGAATGCCAACAGCAGGTGGGGGTCTGCTAGCCAATGGCGGCTCCCAGGGATGCTTCAATAAAATATGAAACCCTGACCCCCTGGTCTCAGAAGCCTTAGGTTCTCAGGTTAACTGAAGCGCTGTCTTCTTTTTTTTAACTGAATCAGAAGAGCTGTAATACAGTCTTGCAGTACAGCACCACACTGGTCAAACCGCATTATTGCAGGCTCTGTGCATTAGGTAGATACATCATACCACTACTCAAAAACATTTGCAGACAATTTGTTTTATTGTCGACGTTGTCGATAATGTCGACTAATTGTTTCAGCCCTAGAACATATATATATATATATATATACTAAAGTCAATACGTTACAGAGAGTCATGCACTTTCTCATCTCCCAACCACTCAGAATTAACGGTGCAATAAACCGATTACACAATAAAAAAACTTTTTTTTTTTTTAGATTTTCTTACCTGACTGGTACTTCTGGCTCTGACTGACGCCATTGCAGCTCCTTCGCCAAATGCATTGGAAATTGTCACTTCTGGGTTTTTTTGAATGACAAATTTAAACCCTTTACATTAGTTTAACAATTGATAATAAAGTAAAATTTTAAATTAAACAGTTTAAGTTGATTAAGCACAATACAATGATGTTTTGGCGGAAAGCTAAATATATTTGTGTTGTTTTAACAAAAAAATATCTGTGTAAAATGAACAGTCCCACAAAACATTTTTTTTGATTGTTGATTTAAGGGTTAGTTGTCTGTTCTCCATATCATTAAATGACATTTCCATCTGTTGGATAGTCTGGTCATGTTGGTCAATAGTTGCTCAGTCAGCAGAGAGTTGGGCAGATAGTTTGGCAATAATGCTGTTCTCCATCGAGTTGAGAAGTTTCTCCATATCTGCCAAGGTTAGCGGCGCATTGCTAGCAGAATGTTGTTCATTTTGGTTAGCCTGCATACCAAAATCTTTGCTATCCTCTGATGTGCCCTCCGAAGGTTGATTATGCTTTTTGGTCAGTTTCCCCATATTTAGTACATTTCCACACAGGCTTGCTCAAGTCAGCTGTAATGATTAAATGCGTAATAATCAAATTTGGGTAGGATTTCAACAGAGCTCTACCAGTTTGCGACTCATCCATACCATCGTACAAACCAGAAGTTCCCTGAAACTGGATATATTTTAGCAAAACATATAGATTTGAATTTATTTTGCCAAAACTGCACATATTTTTATGTTTTATGGTTGTGATTATTGTTCATGACATGCTCATGAAATTGTACTATCTCTGCATATGAAATGCTTGGTGTGTGTGGCAATAAAATGACATATGCTGTTTAACCTGTTAGCCAGCACAAAGACACCCTCGTCCTGAACGCCTTTCAATTTGCACGTGTCAGTGTTTATGAATAGATTAAATGAAACGGGACAAATTTAATCTTGACAAACTATGTATCATTATAAAGATCTAAGACTCAAGCATCGACGACAGATAGAAGGAAGCATTTGGGGAAATTTCACTGCCCCTGGACCCCAGGTTATCTCAGTAGAGCCCACCAAAGGTGTAAAAACTGCCATATTCAAAAGGGCTTGAATCCTTGAAACACTGGCCAGATCTTTCTGAAATGTTTTATGCTAATAAGATAAAGTTTCTAACGATTATATCTGTTATTGGTTCATCTCATGTGCAGTGCTTAATTTGTAAATTGCGAGCTCCCGGAACAAAGCGGGGTTACGGATCCGGCATGTGATTACAGGAGGAAGAGGTAACGGAACACTTGCGCAGTCACATTGCTGGACCAGTTTAAGTGATTTTAAGAGTGTGCACCAGTTGCATTTAGTCTGTAAGGTCATGAATAACATGGAAATGCCATGCGATTTTAAAACAATAATTTCCAGGACTAAAAACGTTTTGAAAAAGTTGTGGAATTTTATTTTTCAAATCTCTGTGTAATAGAGTTATATTTAATCAGGTCCTAAATTTCTGGGTGTAGCTATATTGCATGGTTTTGATAATTCTCGCAGGTTTCAAGTTTATAATGAGGGGAATTCCTGCATTTATTCAACATAGATTTGAATAATAAAATAAATCAACACAAACTATTAGATTAAATCAGTCATTCGAACCCAGTCTTCGAATCCACAAACTCTCTCGGAGCGCGCTTCTCATTGGTGCATCTTCTCTATACTAAAGCGACCTGCTGCGCGCTGCGATACAAGACTCACATTTTGATCGAGACAGCTGACAGAACTGTCGCTTGACTAATCAGGAAATTGTTGCAGTCACAAAAATGTATAATTTGAACACCTACCTTTTAAGTTCTACAGGCTGTATGTGCCCTCACAGTCACATCCAAAGCTCGCTCGTATAAAGCTGCCTCGCGAGTATAATATACAAGTTTTTTTCATAGTTTTTTTTGTTTAAGCATCCAAATACAAACAATATGATGTCTGATGGGTTTTGACAAATAAAACAGTTTCATGTCACACTCAACTAAAATACAGAGGGAAAAGAAAGAAAAGGCAGAAAAATCAATAATTAAACAACACTTCTTGTGTTGTATCAGACACGTGCAATTAACATCAGGCTACATGAAAAACAAGCTCAAATGGAGTTAACAAGGTCTTTGGCCGGCAAATGAGGAGATCTGTGTTTTGTCTGCATCTGAGGCAAGTGCAGCGCATTATATGCCATCATCACCTTTTACAGGTTAGGATATAAGGTTTATTGTTGCTATGGACGCTTAGTTGTATCTTGTTGTTTAATACACTTAGCCAAAATCTCATGATATAAACGATTAAGCACTTATGCCCAGCAGGATATTTAAAACGTACAAAAGTATTTTGGCTAGATGGCAAAAAAACTACTTCTCCAGTTTTCAAACACACAGAGACAGTAGCCTTAACAGACATAGTGTTTGAGTAAAGAAAATGCTGTACTATTCAAACAGTTATTTGTTTACCCTTGCTTTGCGGATAAGCGGAGATCTGTCTCCTCCAGGCTGTGCGCGCGCGTCAATCTGAGTGAAGGCGTGTGAATTGACGAGGTTTCGCGAGAGCTTGAGGATCAAATGGGATTACGAAGTTTTACAAGCTCCTTTAAACACTTATCATTGGTTAAATATTTCTAAAACCCTGTTATTTTAAATAATAATAACGAATTATAATAGAGATATTAATTTCTGATAATTTTTCACGGCACATATCTGGCTATTCTCTGTCTGCCAATTTATTATTATTATTATTATTATTATTAGTCAAACATTTATTTTTACCACCCCAAACCTCTACAAATGATTCAGAATGCAGTGGCATGACTGTTCTTCAACAAGCCCAAAAGAGCCCATGTTGCACCTCTCTTTATCTCCTTGCACTGGCTACCAGTTGCGGCTCGCATCAAGTTCAAGACATTGATACTTGCATATAGAACAGCCACAGGTTCAGCACCAGTGGTGTAGTCGGAGCCATATGCAAGTACGCATATATTAATTTGCGTATTACACTTCTAAGGATCAATATCTATGTATACATTCGGTATACCCAATTGTTTTGTTGCTTCGCATGTCCTTGATCTACTATCATGTAGGCCAGTGGTTTTCAAGTATGGTATGCCGCCAATTACTATTAAAAGAAATAATAATATTGTTAATATATGTAATAATGTCTAATTCATAACACAATAACATAATTGTATATATATATATATATATATATATATATATATATAATTAAATAACAAAAAATAAATATTAAACTGTTACTATGATTCCACTATTCGAGCTCGCTGATTGGTTTAAGAATATACTGCCAATTTATCTTAGATATCCATTCCAATCAGAATGCAGCACGCCTAGCGCGAGAACAGAACAGACTGGGCATATGACTATGTAGTTCCAGGTTCACATACTGTCTGTGATGCGCCTTTTTTCCGACCCCATGTTAACGGATCAGAGCGTTCACACTGCATGCGGTAAAAAGAAATAGAAATTAAAACGTGCAAAAATAATTAATATCTAGAAAATTAGCATAGAGAGAGTTGTGAGTGCACAGGACGCAGTTTAAGTGAGAGGAGACAAGTTTTAAAAGGTTAGTTATGTCATTAATGACTCACCCTCATGTCGTTCCAAACCCGTAAGACCTCGGTTCATCTTTGGAACACAGTTTAAGATGTTTAACAATATCCATTAACAGTCCATGCAGAAATAAAAATGAACCACTGCTAATCACACCTACAGTCTCTGCATGAAAAGCTAGCACAAGGTTCAATCTGGAGCAAGGGAGAAGTGTGTCGTCCGGCAGGGTGTAAATTGCCCTTATATCCTCTTGGTCTTCAGGCACGTTCACAGACGAGCTACAGGTGGTGATGATTTGCCCTGAGGAGTAGCAGAGCAAGAGAGAGAAAAGGAAGAGACAGCAAAAACACAAAAACGACATTCAACCACACCCACATCTGTGAACAACAATGAAACAAATTCAAGAACAATAATGGTATTTAAAAAAATAAATATATGTCCATGTGGACATAACAATATCCCTGCTTATAATGAACCAGATACATTGGGTTCAGCATTTATAGACATTCTGAACTCTTATACATTCTGAATACTGGGTTTAGACAACACGTCTCAGGACCTACTCATTGTCGAAATCATACTCTAGATTTAATACTGTCACATAGAGTTGATGTTGATGGTGTTGAAATTATGCAGCCAAGCAATGATATCTGAAAGTCGTGACATTTGCCATGTATGGTGACCCATACTCGGAATTGGTGCTCTACATTTAACCCATCCAAAGTGTACACACACACACACACACCATAGGCGTAATGGTTTTTATACTGTATGAACTGTATATTATTGCCCTACACCAACCCTACACCCAACACCCAACAGGATTAAAAAGAACTTGTAATCTGGCTTTTACTGTGAAAATAACAATGTCCTCGCTGAGTGCAGTATTCTTGAGAAATGAGTGAGAAACAGAGTGATCAGCCGAGGGAAGACAAGCAAGTTTTCCCTGAAGGTTCAGTCCAGTCCAGTGTTGTTTTTGGTGACACTGATGTAAATCCATGAGAGTTCGCCGGGCACCTGTAGATGTTAGCAGGGGGCTAGATCCACCGAACGCAGCTGTTGCTCTGACATAGATCAGGGGGTCAGTGATGATATCCTCCAAGACCCTCACCGTCCCAGAGTCAGACCGAGCCCACTCCAGTGATACTCCAGTTCTTACACAGAGGTCATTCAGGTCCGGCCAATCTGACCAGACACCAAAACCAGCCGAGTGAGTGTCTAATTTCCCGCTGGGTTTTCTTTTGAAGCCAAGGAAGTGGGGCTCTGAGTCTGTGGCTAACGGCACCCTGCGTCTCCTGAGATCCAGGAACAGAGAGGACCGAGCCAACTCCCTTACGTCTCTGTCATCGTTGTTCAACATGTTCAGAAGATGGGAAATCCGCATGCTGCTATAAACCCATATCACGTTCGGCACCCCCAACCCTCCTTCCCATTGGGGATGAAAAATAATGTCCCGAGTGCTGTGTATATTCAGTCCAAACCACTTTCGCACTAAGCTCACTGTTTTGTTATTCATTTGGCTCAGCACTTTCAGCTGGACATGAACGTTGGAGAACAGATGTACTTTAGACAGTGCCACCTGTCTAACAGCCTCCAGCTTCATGATCAGTGGAAGTGGACATTTATCAATCAGGTCCAGCCTGCATGTGAACTCTGACAAGATGATGTTTACTTGCTCTTTCCATTCTCCTGCAATATTAATTTTATGTCCAAGGTAAGTGTATGTTTCATGGAGAGAATATACACGAATAGGTTTTGTTGCTACTGTAAACACTGGACCTCTATCAAATTTCGAACGGTACCACCTGTTCACTGCACTCCTCCTCTCATACAGAACAGCACATTTTGAGTCCTAAATCTCCTGGCATGACCATTTCAGAAAATAATCTGTTCTGGCTAGCATGTTTTTAATTACGCTCTCATCTCTGGAGGCAATCTGGACATCGTCTGCATAGCCCTGTACTGGGATCGGGGACATCACACCAGGGGGGGCACACTGACACATCCACTTTAACCATTGGTTGATGGCGATTATGAAGTTGACTGCACTCCAAGGGCATCCAGTTTTAATGCCTATCTGGAGTGGTGTTGGGCGAGTGAGCTGTTCCCCACAGATAACTTCAATAAAGGAGCCTCTATATACATCTCTCACTATGTCAATGAACAGCTGAGGCAGCTGTATTTCCTCCAGTGATCTTATCATGACTTCATGAGATAAAGTTCCAAATGTATCTCTAAAGTCTAGGAAGACTGAATACAGTCTGCAGGACTCATGCTTAAAGTCATCTATCCCTGTTTTAATGCAAAATACATGTTCATTCATACCTTGCCTATAGATGTATGCCTTCTGCTTGCTGCATAAGATATCAGCCTCTGTCAGCCAAGGAAGAATTCTGGCCAGTATGCATTTCATGAACACCTTACAGATAGTTCATCCCATAGGTGTAATGGTTTTTATACTGTACAAACTGTATATTCTATGGCCCTACACCAACCCTACACCTAACCCTAACCCTCGCAGGAAACTTTGTGCATTTTTACTTTCTCAAAAAAAAAACTCATTCTGTATGATTTATAAGTGTTTTGAAAAATAGGGACATGGGTTATGTCCTCATAAGTCACCCTCTCCTTGTAATACCTGTGTCATACCCATGTCATTATACAGAGTTGTGTCCTGATATGACACAAAAACAAGAGCACACAAACACACACACACACACACACACACTCAATCCCTCACACACACAGACACACACACACACAAACACACACACACACACACACACACACACACACACACACACACACACTTCTGTGCTCTATCATTACACTCTCTGATGCTGTTTGAATAAAGAGCCTCAAATTGCAGCAAAATCAGAATGTAAATCAGTCTCAGCGTCTTACGTACAGTACTGACAAAAGATTTTGCATAACATGATGAATAAAGAGTTGAGTAGAGAGTAAAAGACACGTCTGTTGAGAGAAGACACTTGATTTACTGTTGAGAAGATCAAGCTTCAGTCGCTCCAGAGCAGGTAAATTGGGGTTTGTTTGATTTGCACGGCTGCAAAATAAATAAATAAATAAATAAATACAAATAATTCACATACTTCAACTTTAAAGCTTATTATACCTAAATAAGTATTATCAAATTAGTTGTACAAGTATAAGTTCAACTTAAGGGTTTAGGTCAAAGGGTGGTTTTTGCATTCACTGATTCTTTCTGTAAGAACATGTTTTGCAGTCATGTCTGCTTGCTCATCTCCAATAAATCCCCTTGATTATAAAGTAAACTATTTCCTTTGCAATATCAGAAACCTAACCAACATGTCATATTCTTGTCATTTCTTTCTTTCAGTGAACAAACCTGTGAAGACAAGATGATACAGAACAAGATTCAACTCGTTGTTTTTCTCGGTGAGTGTCAGTGAAAGAAACTGATGTCAGATCAGAGGTTTAGAGCTGTTTAACACTGTTGATTTTCCTGCAGCAGGAATCCTGTCCAAGGTTTCATGTGATCTGTATCAAATCGTCCTGATCCAAGAGCCAAAGACCTGGACAGAAGCGCAATCCTACTGCAGAGAGAAATACACAGATCTGGCAACGGTTCAGAGCGATGAAGACAGAGCCAAACTAAAGGAGGCAGCAAACGCTGTGAACTTTCTGTCTGTGGCCTGGATCGGTTTCTACAGAGAGGTTTGGCATTGGTCGTATCAAAACACACCGATCAGCTATGTGACGTGGGATACTAATAATCCAAACTCGCCCAACACAGATGAGGCCTGTGTGGTTGTAAAAACCAGCACACAATGGGCTGACAGAGACTGCACTGAGCCACATGGCTTCTTTTGCCAAACTGGTAAGAAATTATACAGTACTCATAGATCTCTTTGATTTGAGGTAAAAAAAACAAACAAACATACAATTCATAAAATGCATACTCATAGAGCTTATACACACTACAAAAAAAAGAGAAAAAGATGTACTTAGTATTTTGTCCTGTTTTCCAGTAAAACATCTAAACATTCTTAAATGCATTTACTGAAGAAAAAAAATGACTTAAGATATCTTAAGATATAAGATAAGTCTCTATTTTTTTATTTTAAGGAAATTGTCACTTAAATATGATGAAGATATTGATGAAGCTCTTATCTTAAATCATTTTGGATCTCTAATAATGCATCGTGATGCCAGGATGATTAGACATTTGTGCTGGAACACAAGATAAAATACTGAGGAAGTTAATCAATTTGTGCAGTGAAACCTGACCTCAACGCATTCTTAAATCATGTTTTCCAGAAGAAAAAAAAATCCTTATAACAAGATACGATCAATATCATAGGTGACAAAATAAGCAGACTCAACATATAACTGGATTTAAAACAGTTTTATTAAAGACAAATGTGTTGTGTGTTTTCAGCAAGAACATACAAACAACATAAACATCAGTTCTCATTGCTCCACACTGATCTGATACACTTAAAACTGTATTATTGAATTACTATTATTATATTAACAACGTAATTAACCAATACACAGTAACACACACACATATCTACTGCTTTGCATTTACACTCCAGACTTAAATCACAGAACTAATTTATTTTCTTATGCTATGTTCATCAGTGTCGATCATCACAGTCTTGGATTCAGTCCATTATTCAAATAAATCTGTCAATCCAGAAATTATGAAATGTGCAGATAGCAGAATGACAAATGTATGTTGCATTCAAAAAGTGAGCAAAAAAGCTTTGCCTTTATAAAATCATCTTTCCAAGACATTTTTTGAGGATGAGTTTGACTATATTTTCTGTGAACAAAACTTATAAACTTACAGTTAATTTTGTATGTCACTTCACATTTTAAAGAATGTTTCTCTGTCCAATCTACTCCTTACAGACAAACAGGACACACTTCAGAACAAGTTTAAATACATTGGAACGAGCATGACCTGGTATAATGCTCAAATTTACTGTAGAAAAAACTACGTAGACCTGGCCACCATTACAGACGACACAGAGAACATGTTCCTCGTAAACATGCTTTCTAACATGGGCCTCAGTGATGCTTGGATCGGCCTGTACAGGAAACCATCGATCCCATTGATCCCATGGCAGTGGTCAGATGAGAGCAGTGTATCGTTGTCCTCTGTGAATTGGGTGTCTGGGCAGCCTGATGATGTGAGCGGAAACAAGGATTGTGCGAAAGCCAGTAATGTAGGACTGATGTCTGACGACTCCTGCTTGACTCCACTGCCTTTCTACTGCCGCGAATTCGGGAAAAAAATACAGCGTGTGAGATTCACAATCAAAACAGACGAACAACTGGATGAATCTGTAGTGATGGAGGCCATAGAGAAGAAGGTGAGATGATTCCGCTTGCTATTTTAATATTATTAATATGCTATTATAGTTTTATATGCAGAATAGTAATTTTAGACTATTCTGTAAGGGTTTTTATTTTCTTTTTTTTTCAGTTTCAGTTAATTTGAATGTGTTTTTGTCACTTGCATCTTTATATGTTTCTAAACATCCTTAAATCAACATCCATTTACCTCAGAAGCAAAATTAATAAACCTAGCTGTCCACAGAAAGATATTTTTCCTTGTTTTAAGAAAAAACAACAACACAAAAAAAAAAAAAAAACATTTAGGTATATTTGCTTCTGTCATTTGAATATTTGTTGATCTAAGAATGTTCATATTTTGGTTTTACTGAAAAACAGGACAAAAATTACATTAAAAAAGTAAGATTTTTATTTTATTTTTATTAACAAATACTTTTTTTTTTTGTTTAGTTTAGTTTTAAAACTGCGGTAGATTGATCTCGTTCACTCATGACTGATCTGATCTGGTCTTTAGATGAAGGAGATCCTCTCAGATCAAAGAAAATCCAGCATAAAATGGAGCGTTGAACCTGACGGGAAGATCTTCCAGCAGCAGAAAACACAAGAAAACACACAAGATACGCCATGTGAGGAGTTAGAGCCAATGAAACGCTAGACTCTGATACAAGAGATAACCATTTTCTGTGAATGTGCGAGACTTCTGGTTCATTAACCAATGAAGGGAAATAACCAGAAGAATAACAAAGTGCAGTAAACAGTAAAAATGTTTGCACTAGAAACCAGTGTGTTCGTAATTAAGACAATACATTAAAATAATACAGTAAGACAAACCAGTTTGAACTGTTTTGTACAGCTAAAAATAAGCTGGATGCGGAAGAGACCTGAAGCCTCACACATAAAGTTTACGAATGTCCAGGAAAAATAAGGTGGATAAAAAACAATTCTCATTATTAACTAGCATTAGTTTATTAGTAGTTATAAAGCACAGACTAAAGCCTTATTTTTCATGACAACATTCTAGATTTGTTAATCTTAATCTTAACCCATACCTAAATTTAGCAACCACCTTATAACTATTAACCCTTTAAGCCTAACGTGTGCCCACCCCATCTAATAACTAAGCAACCTCTAAAAGGAATAACACACAATATGTTTCATTTTAAAGCTTAGAAGCTCTTGATCAAAACCAAATAGGTATAATATGAAAGCTGTGGCTCAGTGGTAGAGCATTGCATTAGCAGCACAAAAGGTTGTGGGTTTGATTCACAGGGAACACATGTTAGGTAAAAAATGAATACTCTGTAAGTCGCTTTGGATAAAAGTGTCTCGCAAATGTAATTGCATTGCATGTAGTCAGTTTAAGAAGTTCTTTTTTTAGTTATTTGCTGAAAAATAAAAAAAGCATGTTTATATAATTTATAAAACATTGCAGCACATAGTACAAAATCATATGGCAAAAACATCACTCAGATAGTAATGTGTCATAAATCATTTGAAAGACCTAAGAGTAGAATACAACAATTTGTCAGGTTTTGCTCATAACGTGATAAAACATGTTCAGAAATCACAGCATTATTGACGGTAGATCCTCCCCAAACTCATCATAATATGTCACTTAGATCTAAAGATACCTCCTCATCAACTGTATCTCAGCATGACATTATTAAAAAATATTTTCTAAAAATGTTGAAATAAAACAATGCCTATCTATTGACTCTCATTGCTGAACAAGATTATGCTTAAACCAATAAAATATCTGCCATTGGAGTCAGAAAAAAAGGTTAAATTAGCTAAAACACTTAAGGAATAACATTTTTTCAGTCTACTGTAAATAATATTACGATAATTTTCTCAGGTTTTCCTTTTCACTCAAATTGTAATGCGGATAATATAATCTGCAATTGGAATATAGCATTTATTTATAGTCATTTATTTAGAAATTGTATTTAGAAATTAATTTTAGAGAGCATTTGGTTTGTGCCAAATATTCAAAAAAAAAAAAAAATTAAATACTCTTCATTCACATGGGATTTATCATTAATTAATTTTATTTTTGCATTTAATCATATAATCATTTTAATCATTTATGTACTCATATCATTGATTCATTCAAGGATTAGTCATTTATATGATTATGTTCCATTGTTATTTAGTCTAATGATTGTGTGCATTCAGTGGATATTTGTCTTCATGAATAAGAGATCAGAGAATGTCTCCATCATTTCAAGGATGATGTAGTGAAGCAGTCAGTCTTCATTGTTGTGGTCTGTGCTATAATAACTCTTGTTGTATTTGTGCTGCTCAGATGAAGTCTGAACACTGAAACATACACAACTTATTCAATAAACTCTGCTCATTTTATCATCACTCTTTCTCCTGCTTCTGTTCATCTCTGGCTTTCTCAGTCAGCTTTTTGGCTAACAGAAGACTGTTAAAACACTTTTGACATCTGAATTAAAGTCTTTCATCTGAAACATCTCTCACAGTAACAACTTCTCATTTAGATCAAGTATTATTGAAAAGGTGAAGCATAAACCGAACCACATCCGGCACGACAGCCACTAGTTTAGCTACATAAGAGAAGGGTTAAACTGGTTCATTTAGAGCATTTAGCCTCCTTAAAGCTGCTCACTAAATCCTATTTGACTTGTAATGTGCTGTGCTTGTGTGGTTAATGGTGATGCATCTGCATGGTTTACAGCAGGCATCTTCATCGCAGACTGACTCCACGCACACATTATTAAATGACATCAGCGCAGCCAAAATAATTTATCATGTGTCTGTGATTCCATTTGATTTTTATTGAATTTTGCTTATTTTTACGTAGTTATTGGAACATTATGGGGACACATGCCTACATTATTTGTAAATTTTTTGTGTTATTGAAATTAAATAAAGATTATATAAACAAACAAATAAAATTTAGTTCTGCACTGTTTGCTCAGCAAACCTTTTTGTTACCAATCTATTCCATCCAAGTTACTCCACACGTTCAAGCCTTATTATTTATAGGTTGTGTAATCTATTATATGTCTGTAAATAATAGGATCCTTATCCATATTAAATATATTAATTATATTATATATAATTATATATTAACATTTATTAACTAATAATAATAAGCTAAATTAATTTCAACATTGATCAGAAATGTTTCTTGAGCAGAATGATTTCTGAAGATGAGAAAGGAAACAGAGACTGGAACTTTTGGAACTTTACTTAAGTATCCCAGGTTTATATCAGCCAATGAGTTTAGCTGGTTTGTCATGCTCATCCATCATGGCTTTTGATTTTGCCTAATGGGCTTCAAATAAAGGAGATCCATCAATGTCATCAGCTAATGAGAGGATTTGCATTTGATTTATGAGATATAAATGACCAAAATGACTACTGGCAGCAACTTTATTTCAGTCAACTGTATTGAAGTCAATTGCATTGCAACATTACTTTTCTTTACACATTTGAACTACAACTACAAATCATGTATATGAAAGAAAAAAAAATGTTCACTCTAATTTAAGAAATTGCTTATATATATATATATATATTATAGGGATGTCGTGCTATACCGGTATTGAAGATAACCTTGATATTAAAAGCAACAATTATCAATATCATGTTAATTTAGTGTGTGACAATATACCGGGAATAGGGTAACTGCAGTTTTTAAAAAGAACAACAGTGTAAATACTCCAGTGCCAGTACCTGGTTGAGCTCCCAGGGGACAGTATTGTGCCTTAACTCTGACACCTGTCACACAAGAAGAAGACACAGCGGTCGTTGCTACTCCAAGGAGAGCAGTGTTTGTCAGAGTAAGCTATTATTTTACTATAGTCATAGAATGGGAAATGTTATATTAACCTGTAAGCAGCAGTTTTCTGTGTTCATATACTTAAGTAAAGGGTGATTATTTTAATAAGTATCGTGTTTTCTTTACTTGTCTTGTTTTTGTATTTGCAATCAATACGGCCTGTGCATAGTAACACTTATATTTCTTTGTTTATATTTCTTTGTCTTACACAATTAAAACTTATCTGGAAAAACTGAGCGACCACATTACTACATTAAACTTGTAAAATGTTACGTTTGTCGCAGTGCCATGCACTTAATACCTCATCTGCGGTCATTCTTCAATATGGTACAGTAGTTAACATTAGTTAATTACATTAGTTAACAAATAAATAACATAAAAAATAATGAACAATATTTTCACAGCACTTATTAATCTTAGTTCATTAATTTCAGCATTTACTTATGCATTATTAAAATCTCAAGTTATGAAAACATTAATGCACTGTGAACTTACATGAACAATTAATGACTTTATTTTTATTTACATTAAAAAAAGATTTATAAATTGGGCCAGCAACACCGTGACTTAGGAGCCCTTGATCAAGGCACCAAACTCCCAACTGCTCCCTGGGTGCCGCAGCATAAATGGCTGCCCACTGCTCCAGTTTGTGTGTGTTAACTGCTGTGTGTGTGTGTGTGTGTGTGTGTGTGTGCACTTTAAATGGGTTAAATGCAGAGCACAAATTCTGAGTATGGGTCACCATACTTGGCTGAATTTCACCTCACTTTCATATGCGAGTTAAATTACAGCGTCTTGTTATTTCACAGGAGCTGAAAAGCAGACGAAAAAAGACAGAGTCTTGTGCCCTGCGTTTATCAGTATCCTTATGTTCAGTAGGTGAAAAAGAAAAAAATCAGGAAACAAAGTAAAAAATAATTTGATATTTTTTTATATATATGTATATACACAAAGAAACGGCAGGTAGTATTAAATTCAAACACAAAATTATTAAGCAGACAGACTGAAACATAATTTTTTGGTAAAACCTACTCCAATAATTTATTTATATCTTTGAAAAATAATTTTTAACAACATAAAAAGCATAAATTGTTACAATATTTGTCTTGTGTTGTGTTGAACTTTTATGTAATTTCCTTTTCCCAAGCTAGATGAAATGACTAGCAATATTGGTACTGTTTTCTCGAGTACATTAGAAACTTTTTGCAGCGGAGCTTGAACCACCAGCGTCACTGTACAAGATGCCAGCTAGCCGTGGATCTTCCAGAGTCAAGTCAGGTTCCTGCCGATGGTCCAGAGTCAGGTCAAGCCACCATTAACACCCATGAGTCAAGTAAAACCACAGTTAAACTTCATGAGTCAAGTCAAGTCACCGTTGATCTTCGTGAACAAAGTCAAGTCACCTTTGATCTTCAAGAGCAAAGTCAAGTCACAGTTGATCTTCGTGATCAAGGTCGTCACAGTTGATCTTTATGAGCCCAGTCAAATCACTACCGATCTTCCAGAACTTCATCACGTCTTACCAGATCTTCCAGAGCTTCATCATACCACAACAGATCATCCAGTGCCTTTTCACGTCTCAGCTGAACTTCCTGAGCCTCGTCACGTCTCAGCTGAACTTCCGGAGCCTCGTCACATCCTGTCTATTGCACCCAGCAATCAGCTGTTTTATTGCTGTCAAGGAGACTGTTACTGCTGTGGAACCTCCAGAGGTGGCGGCAACTGCTGCAGAAACTTTGGAGGTGTCAGTAGTATCCATCCATAAACTTCCATCCATCCTATCCTGTCATGGCCACGGAGGCCATTCATGAACTCCCATGAACTGGTACCATGACTTGGTACTTAGTGCTCGCCATGATTCTGACCTGCACTCCCCTCAGCAAAGGATTTTTAGGCTGCATTAATTAGGTGCACTGGGAACCCTTCCCATAACACCCTATGTACTTGCTATATTTTTAGAAGAATGGCATCTACGCTAATATTAGTCTGTTTCTCTCTTATTCCGAGGTCACCGTAGCCACAAGATCCAGTCTGTATCCAGATCAGAAGGTCACTGCAGTCACCCGGATCCAGTACGTATCCAGACCAAATGGTGGATCAGCACCTAGAAAGTACCTCTACATCCCTGAAAGACAGCGGAGACCAGGACAACTAGAGCCCCAGATACAGATCCCCTGTAAAGACCTTGTCTCAGAGGAGAAACAGGACAAGACCACAGGAAACAGATGATTCTTCTGCACAATCTGACTTTGCTGCAGCCTGCTGGTTTCTTCTGGCCATAAGAGACCAGGCCCCCGACGGAGCCTGGTTTCTCCCAAGGTTTTTTCTCCATTCTGTCACCAATGGAGTTTGGTTCCTTGGCGCTGTCGCCTCTGGCTTGCTAAGTTGGGGACACTACATTTACAGCGATATCGTTGACTCGATTGCAAATAATTGCGCAGACACTTTTTAAACTGAACTGAGCTGAATGATGAAATTACTGAATTTAATGATGAACTGCCTTTAACTGTCATTTTGCATTATTGACACACTGTTTTCCTAATTAAAGTTCAGTTGCTTTGACACAATCTCTTTTGTTTAAAGCGCTTTATTAATAAAGGTGACTTGACTTGACTTGACTTAGTGTTGTGGTTGACACTATAGATATACTTATAGATGGATTACAAAACTATACAGATTTTTAAGGGCGGGCTTTAAGATGGTTTAAATCTTACTTGTCCAACTGTTACCACTTTATTTATTTTAAACTAAGAATCATGTAATTTAATGCCAGTAAAGTACAGAGTGCTGCAAGGATCTGTATTATGCCGTCTCATTTTTTCAATATTCATCTTGCCCTTGGTAATATTCGAAAATAAATAATATTTTGATGTTTCAAAAACAAAATGTTGAATACTGATATTTGAAATGATTTTGAAAAAGAGAGGCAATATATGCTTAAAATATAAAATTTTAATCACCAATAGGCGGTGGCCAGTAACTGCATAAGTCATTCATTCAATGTTTAATTCAAATTGCTAATTTATTCAGTAATTAAACACCACTGTGTGTTGCTCTGAGGTGCAAAACACTGCTGCTGTTGCTTTGTTTAGTGCTTATTTTGTTGGTGAAATACAGCAAAAACGGACTGTTGTGTCTAAAATGTAATTTAATATAAACTTCTGGTTTATTGGGATGGATATTTGGAGGAAAAAAATGTCACTTTTTGTATGATTCTCTCTGTCAGATGATACAAGTATAAAAGACAGTCATACTGGTAATTTTTTTTTTTTTTACATCTTGAATTCTGGGGAATTCTAAATGTGTTTTAAAAGACTAAATCAAGTGGTGAAAGGCAAGGCAAGACAAGGCAAGTTTATGTATATAGCACATTTCGTACACAATGGTAATTCAAAGTGCTTTACATAAAAGAAAGTAAAATAATCATGAAGAAAAATAACAAAAATAAAACAAGGAATTTTAAAACTTTTAAAATGATTAAAACGTTTACTTAAAATGAATTGAAAAACATCCAAACATTAAAATCCTAATGATCTGAGTGCTCTGTTAGGCTTATATTCAGTGAGCATATCTGCAATATATTTCGGTCCTAGGTCATTTAGTCACTTATATATGAATAAAAGTACTTTAAAATCAATCCTAAATGTAACTGGAAGCCAATGTAAGGACCTGAGGACTGGTGTGATATGCTCAGATTTTCTGGTTCTAGTCAGAATCCTGGCAGCAGCGTTCTGGATGAGCTGCAGCTGTCTAATGGTCTTTTTGGGAAGGCCGGTGAGGAGCCCATTACAATAGTCCACCCTGCTGGTGATAAAGGCATGAACAAGTTTCTCCAAATCTTGGCTGGAAACAAAACATCTAATTCTTTCAATGTTTTTTAAATGATAGGATGCTGGTTTAGTTACTGCTTCGACATGACTACTGAAACTAAGGTCTGTCTCCAGAATCACACCAAGATTCCTGACTTGATTTTTAGTTGTTTGACCCCTAGAGTCAAGGTATGCATTCACCTTGAAAATTTCATCTTTGTTTCCAAATGCAATGACTTCAGTTTTTTCCTTGTTTAACTGAAGAAAGTTTTGGCAAATCCAACTATTCATTTCATCAATGCATTGGTAGAGGGAGTCAATGGGGCTGTAGTCATTTGGAGATAAGGCTAGGTAAATCTGGGTATCATCAGCATAACTGTGATAGGACATTTTGTTCTTTATCATTATTTGACTTAGTGGGAGCATATACAGGCTAAACAAGAGCGGTGCAAGAATTGACCCTTGTGGGCCTCCGCATGTCATGGACGTCCACTTAGACTTATGCTCTCCTAGACTCACATAATAGCCTCTCCCTTCTAAGTATGACCTGAACCATTTGAGTACCATCCAGAAAGCCCGACCCAGTTTTCCAGTCTCTCTAGTAGTATGTTATGAATGACAGTGTCAAACGCAGCACTGAGATCTAGCAATACCAGCACCGATATTTTGCCAGAGTCAGAATTTAAGTGAATATAATTTATTATCTTAAAGAGTGCTGTCTCTGTGCTGTGTTGAGGTCGAAAATCAGATTGAAAATTGTCCAGGTATCCATTTGAGTAAGTATTTGTATAAGTATTTGTTCAGTTGATTAAAAACTACCTTTTCTATTATTTTGCCTATAAGAGGTAGATTAGATATTGGTCTAAAATTGCTCAAAATGGTGTTATCAAGATTTTTATTTTTTACAATATAACAACTGCAGATTTTAAGGAGTTTGGAAATGTCCCAGAAAGAAGGGAGGCATTCACCACTTCTAAAAGATCTACTTCTAAGCAGTTAAGCACACTTTTGAAAAAAGAGGTGGGGAGTGTGTCAAGACAGCAGGTTGATGATTTTAGGTGCTGCACTATGTCTTCCAGAATTTTGCTATCAATTTCTTCAAAAATAGACATAGTATGTTTTGGATATTGTGGCCGAATCTGTCTGACTTCTGCATTACTTGAGGATGTGCTAATCGCCTTCCTGATATTGATGATCTTCTCAGAAAAGAAGGATGCAAACTCATTGCATTTGCTCTCTGAGAGCATTTCACTGGGAATCTGAGTTGGGGGGTTTGTCGGTCTCTCAACAGTGGCGAAAAGAGTATAAGTGTTATTTAAGTTACTTTTTATAAAGTTTGAGAATAAATTCTGTCAAGCTGTGGCTAGTTTCACATTAAAAGCATGAAGGCTTTATAGATGCTATTATGAATTTCAAATTTTGTCTTCCTCCACATCCGCTCGGCTTTTCTGCATTGTCTTTTCATAGTCTGAACTGCTGTTGATCTTCGCCAAACTGATTTCTGTCTGTTTGTTTTCCTACTGACTATCATTGGAGCAATATCATCAATAACATTCTTAACTTTTGAATTGAAGGAATCAAGGAGAATATCAACAGAGTCTGCAGAAATTCTTGGTGTTAAAGATATAGCCTCCATAAATAGTACACTTGTGTTCTCGTTAATGCATCTCCTTCTGACAGAGACCGATCTAGATTCAATTGTAGCAGAGATCGAAATATCAATGAAAATACAGAAGTTATCACATAGTGCTATTTCCTTAATAACAATGGATGAAATGTTTAAGGATAGGATAAGGATAAACTTTATTTGTTTATTTGGGAAATTTGTCTTGGGCATAGACCCCTACTAATGATTAAGTGTAGAGTGTGTCCACCTTCTCATGCACATGCTGAGTCGAGTCAAAAGTGTTTAGAACCGTTATCATTTCTTTTGAAGTTTTGTTTTCTGCATTGTCTATGTGAATATTAAAATCACCTGCAATAGCAAAACAGTCAAACTCTGAGGAAATCATTGATAACATTTCTGTGACCTCTTCAACAAAGGCTGGAGAGTATTTTGGAGGCCTGTAAATAATAATAAACGGAATGCGTGGAGCACTTTTCAGCACAATCCGTAGATATTCAAAAGACAAGTACTGACCAAATGACACTTGCTTGTGTAACCAGAAGAGTAACTGCCATAGCAAGTTTGTCCTCTTGTTCTTACCGTATCCCTCTTCCTCTCAGCCACGCCCCCTAGTTAGCTTGCAGGTGGCTAGTCATTCATTAGCTTTAATGGCACTTCATATAAAACCGGCACATTGGGTGGAAGATGAAGTAATCCCTTGGCTTGTATGTCCTCCTGATATTGTGTTTGCTGTGTTATCGCCTATGAAAGACACTTCTGGGTATCATATTGTTGATCTACTGAAGGGTCTTGGCCGGAATACGCTGTGAGCGCATTCTGTCATCGTCTCTTGGAATACAAGTTGAGGTAATATTGGCTGTATGTAACGTGTTTGTATATGTATGTTTATAGTAAGTTGATTTACTATCTGATTGATTCACTGTAAATCCTTGGGATGTGACTAACCAATGACCTTGATGTATGATGGGCAGTTTTGTATGTGAACTATGCTTATGTGTGATTTCATGTAGGCTCGTATGCGGGGGAAGTAATCAGGGAGTCCCATTTCCGTTTATGTTTATCTAAAAAAAACAATTGCCTATGCCAGTCTGAGTCTTAGCCCTGCTGAGAAGAACTATAGTTCCATGAAGCTGGAATTTCTGGGCATGAAATGGGCAATGACAGAAGTTCCGGGAGTACTTTTGGGGCCAACAGTGTACAGTCTAGACTGATAACAACGGTGCAACCGAGCAGCGATGGATAGCGGAGTTGTATGCCTACAATTATACCATTTGCTACCGTTCTGGTCGCTCAAATAAAAAGACAGCCTCCTGCAGAATGCCTTAACTCTGTTCGAGGGCCATCGGCTGTAGGAAGTGCTCTGCCTGTGCATGTGCAACAAGTTGCCCGATGAGAGGGGTGTTTTCAGGTGACCCAAGAGACCATGTCTGTCTTTACTTCTTATACCACTGAGGATCTAAGGGCCCTGCAAGAGACGGATCCTGCCATCGGTGCTTTCCTCCCATTCTGGCGGAGGCGGCAGCCCCCTGGCTTTGTAGCCCAGGGGTGTCTGCCTGGACCAACCAAGGTACTATTTCGCCACTGGGATCGCATGGTGGAAACCGCTGGTTTGTTGTACCGCCGGATTCACCGGCCTGATGGCGATGAGGAAGTTTATCAACTCCTGCTGCCAGAATGCTTAAAGGGTGAAGTACTGAAGCAGCTCCATGATGAGCACGGTCATCAGGGCATTGAACGCACCTCCGAGTTCAACAGATGTGCTATTGGACAGGGATGAGGGACGACATTAAACAGTGGTGCCTAGACTGTGTTAGATGTACCCTTGCCAAGTCCACTCACCCCAAGCCCTATGTGCCCATGGGGCAACTACTAGCGTCTTATCCCAGCCAGATCCTAGCAGTGGACTTCACCTTCCTGGAGCCTTCCAGAGATGGTAAAGAACTGGTCTTAATTATAACTGATGTGTCTTCTAAATTCACACAGGCGGTGTGGGGACCAGAAGGCAGCAACAGTGGCCAACGTGCTGGTCCGGGAGTGGTTCTTCCGGTATGGGGTCCCTGCCCGTCTCCACTCTGACCAAGGCAGCAGTTTCGAGAATGCTGTTATTTGTCAGCTGTGCAACCTATACAGGGTCCAAAAGACCCAGACGACACCCTACCATCCGCAGGGCAATGGCCAGTGCGAGCGGTTTATTGCACAATGCACGATCTGTTGCGTACGCTCACGGCTGAGCAAAAGAGCCGCTGGCCTGACTATTTACCTCAGTTGGTATTCAGTTATAACACCACTATCCATCAGTCAACGGGTGAGTCCCCACATTTTATGTTTGGTCAGGAGCCTCACCTACCTGTTGATTTTCTTTTGGGTAGAATACCAGAACCGGAGGGTGGCAGAGAGAGTGGGTGCAGGAACATCAGAGACGTCTAACCGTGGCCTTCCATGGTGTAAGGGAAATGTTGCAGGCGGCGGCTGCACGGTGGAAGGAACGGCATGATCAAGGAGCCCAGAATGTGCCATTGGAGGTAGGACAGGTAGGGTGTAGAGTGATAAAATATAACTTACACCATATTTCAGATATTATCGATCAATCTTAGGAGATTAATTTTGATCGTTCACTTTTATTATATCTGTGAGTGCAGTACACCTGCATTGCATTATCGTCAGCTTGTCATTAGCGTTTTCATTCAAACCTAGCTGTTTTCTTTTCTCCTCTCTCTCGCTCCAGTTTTTCACAAGTTCATCAAACAACTGTGGTAAGAATATTTCAAGCAAGGTGAGTAATGGCTTCTCCTGCTAATGTTTTGTGCACCTCTTGTCACATGTACAGTTTATCTATCTCTGTCGCAGATGAGGGATTCACATATGATAAATGCAGGGAAATAGTTAGGCTGACAGAGAAGATTTCAGAATTAGAGACATGCATCCAAACTTTAATTGAGGACAGTAAAAATGTTAGGGCTCTAGACACTGCTTTGGATGCGTCTAGCTCAGGGATTCCTGTACATTGTTCGGATCCGGCAACAGAGCCCCTGCAGCTGGGCAACTGGGTGACTGTGAGGCAGCTTAGTCGTGGGTCAAAACACCACTCTTCTGTTCCGACCAAAACATTAAACAGGTTCTCCCCACTCAGTGATGCACCCACTGAGAAACCTGATTAAAGTTCACTAGTTATTGGTGATTATATTGTATGGAACGTGAATGTAGAGACACCAGCCACCATAGTCAAATGTTTACCGGGAGCCAGAGATCCTGACATCTTGGCAAATTTAAAAGTGCTGGCTAATGCTAAACATAAATACAGTAAGATTGTTATTTATGCCGATGCTAATGATGTTCGACTTCGCCAGTCAGAGATCACTAAAAATAACATTAAAGAGGTGTGTTAACTTGCAAGCACAATGTCAGACACTTTAATATGCTCTGGTCCCCTCCCTGCTTACCGTGGTGACGAGATGCATAGCAGATTGTCACCACTCAATGGCTGGATGTCTAAGTGGTGACCACAGAATAACATAGGTTTCATAGACAATTGGACAAGGTTTTGGGGCAGACCTGACCGGTTGAAAAAAGATGGTCTTCATCCCTCCTGGGGTGGCGCCACTCTTCTCTCTAGAAATTTGGCAAATAGTCTTAGTTATACTTGACTAACTGGGGCCCAGGTCAGGAAGCAGACAGACTGGCTAAACCGACCGTCTTCTAGCTTGCTCATGTCACAGAGGTCAGCTAATTCTCAGCACAGAGACTCTTTCACCTAGACATCACACTACAGAGACAGTGTCTGTTCCTCGAACTAGAAAATACAAAAACCGTCCAAACCAAGTTAAGATTAACAATTTAATTTAGGTTCAACAAATAAAAAACCGATGCAATACGGATAAAGAAAATGATAAAGCTTGGCTTAATAAATATCAGGGGCCCGTTCTTCGTACGTTGCTAACTCTGTTAGCTGGATTTGAATGTTGACGATTTGGCGTGATCTTGGATCATTTGGTTCTTCGAAGCTCATCCCGGAGCTGCTGTCATAGCAACAGGTCCGTAAGCTTAAACCTGCTCGGGAGCAGGCTTATTTCATGTAAACAGGATTAGATCGCTTCTTTTCAACCAGAACTGATAATCAAAATATGTCTGCTACCACCACTACTTTATTACAAGAGCATCGTACTGATCCAGGGACAATAATTTAAAATAATAATCATTAAAAAAATTATTTAAAAATAATATAAAAATGCTATGTAGTCCATAACAGCCTACTATAGACAGCCAGTTTTACTCACTGAAATATTTATTTGTCATAAAAGTATTACTTCATAATTGTATTAGTCTTACACACATGCTATACAGATAATAGAGTCGTGCATTATTTTGAGTGATGACTGCTATTATCCCAGGGTTGGGGCTCGTATGCGAGCGCCTGGTGGCCGGGCCTCCCCCCACGGGGTCCGGCCGGGCTCAGCCCGAAGGAGCAACGTGGGGCCGCCTTCCCGTGGGCTCACCACCTACAGGAGGGACCGTAAGGGGCCGGTGCTTAGACAAACGGGCGGCAGTCGAAGGCGGGGGCCTCGACAGCCCGATCCCTGGACACGGAAACTAGCTCTAGGGATGTGGAACGTCACCTCACTGGCGGGAAAGGAGCCCGAGATTGTGCGTGAGGTTGAGAGGTTCCGAATAGCGATAGTCAGGCTCACCTCTACGCACAGCTTGGGCTCTGGAACCACACTACTCGAGAGAGGATGGACTCTTCACCACTCTGGAGTTGCCCATGGTGAGAGGCGGCGGGCTGGTGTGGGTTTGCTTATAGCCCCCCAGCTCAGCTGCCATGTGTTGGAGTTTACCCCGGTGAACGAGAGGGTCGCTTCCCTGCGCCTTCGGGTCGGGGATAGGTCTCTCACTGTTGTTTGTGCCTACGGGCCGAACGGCAGTGCAGAGTACCCGGCCTTTTTGGAGTCTCTGGGAGGGGTGCTGGAAAGTGCTCTGACTGGGGACTCCGTCGTTTTACTGGGGGACTTCAACGCCCATGTGGGCAACGACAGTGACACCTGGAGGGGCGTGATTGGGAGGAACGGCCCCCCTGATCTGAACCCGAGCGGTGTTCAGTTATTGGACTTCTGTGCTAGTTACAGCTTGTCCATAACGAACACCATGTTCAAGCATAAGGGTGTCCATCAGTACACGTGGCATCAGGACACCCTAGGCCGTAAGTCGATGATCGACTTTGTGGTCGTTTCATCCGACCTCCGGCCGTATGTCTTGGACACTCGGGTGAAGAGAAGGGTGGAGCTGTCAACCGATCACCACCTGGTGGTGAGTTGGATCCGATGGCGGGGGAGGAAGCTGGACAGTCTCCTGTCAGAGAGATCTTCAACTCCCACCTCCGGCAGAGCTTCGACCGGATCCCGAGGGAGGCTGGAGATACTGAGTCCGAGTGGACCATGTTCTCCACCTCCATTGTCGAAGCGGCTGCTCTGAGCTGTGGCCGTAAGGTTTCTGGTGCCTGTCGAGGCGGCAATCCCCGAACCCGGTGGTGGACACCGGAAGTAAGGGATGCCGTCAAGCTGAAGAAGGAGTCCTATCGGGCCTGGTTTGGTTTGTGGGACTCCTGAGGCAGCTGACAGGTACCGGCAGGCCAAGCAGACTACAGCCCGGGTGGTTGTGGAGGCAAAAACTCGGGCCTGGGAGGAGTTCGGTGAGGCCATGGAGAAGGACTATCGGTCAGCCTCGAAGAGATTCTGGCAAACCGTCCGGCGCCTCAGGAGAGGGAAGCAGTGCCCTACCAACGCTGTTTACAGTAAAGGTGGGGAGCTGTTGAACTCAACTGGGAATGTCGTTGGACGGTGGAGGGAATACTTCGAGGATCTCCTCAACCCTGCTGTCACGTCTTCCATTGAGGAAGCAGAGGCTGAGTGCTCAGATGTGGACTCATCCATCACCCGGGCTGAAGTCACCGAGGTAGTCAAGAAACTCCTCGGTGGCAAGGCACCGGGGGTGGATGAGATCCGCCCTGAGTACCTCAAGTCTCTGGATGTTGTGGGGCTGTCTTGGCTGACACGCCTCTGCAGCATCGCGTGGCAGTCGGGGACGGTGCCTCTGGGATGGCAGACCGGGGTGGTGGTCCCTCTTTTTAAGAAGGGGGACCGGAGGGTGTGTTCCAACTACAGGGGATCACACTTCTCAGCCCCCCAGGGAAAGTCTATGCCAAGGTACTGGAGAGGAGAATCCGGCCGATAGTAGAACCTCGGATTCAGGAGGAACAGTGTGGTTTTCGTCCAGGCCGTGGAACACTGGACCAGCTCTATACCCTCTACAGGGTGCTGGAGGGTTCATGGGAGTTTGCCCAACCAGTCCACATGTGCTTTGTGGATTTGGAGAAGGCATTCGACTGTGTCCCTCGCGGCGGCCTGTGGAGGGTGCTCCGGGAATATGGGGTCCCTGTACGACCGGAGCAGGAGCTTGGTTCGTATTGCCAGCAGTAAGTCAGACTTGTTCCCGGTGCGTGTTGGACTCCGGCAGGGCTGCCCTTTGTCGCCGGTTCTGTTCATGATTTTTATGGACAGAATTTCTAGGCGCAGCCAGGGGCCGGAGGGGGTCAGGTTTGGTGACAACACGATTTCGTCTCTGCTCTTTGCGGATGACATTGTCGTGTTGGCCTCATCAAGCCAGGACCTTCAGCATGCACTGGGACGGTTTGCAGCCGAGTGTGAAGCGGCTGGGATGAGAATCAGCACCTCCAAATCCGAGGCCATGGTCCTCAGTCGGAAAAGGGTGGCTTGCCCACTTCAGGTTGGTGGAGAGTTCCTGCCTCAAGTGGAGGAGTTTAAGTATCTTTGGGTTCTTGTTCACGAGTGAGGGAAGGATGGAACGGGAGATTGACAGATGGATCGGTGCAGCTTCTGCAGTAATGCGGTCGATGTACCGGTCTGTCGTGGTGAAGAAAGAGCTGAGCCGCAAGGCGAAGCTCTCGATTTACCGGTCAATCTACGTTCCTACTCTCACCTATGGTCATGAGCTTTGGGTCATGACCGAAAGGACAAGATCCCGGATACAGGCAGCCGAAATGAGCTTTCTCCTGCAGGGTGGCTGGGCGATCCCTTAGAGATAGGGTGAGAAGCTCAGTCACCCGGGAGGAGCTCAGTGTAGAGCCGCTGCTCCTCCACATCGAGAGGGGTCAGCTGAGGTGGCTCGGGCATCTGTTCCGGATGCCTCCTGGACGCCTTCCGAGGAAGGTGTTCCGGGCGCGTACGACTGGGAGGAGACCCCGGGGAAGACCTAGGACACGCTGGAGAGACTATGTCTCCCGGCTGGCCTGGGAACGCCTCGGTGTCCCCCCAGAAGAGCTGGAGGAAGTGTCTAGGGAGAGTGAAGTCTGGGGTTCTCTGCTTAGACTGCTGCCCCCGCGACAACGGGACCGGATAAGCGGAAGAAGATGGATGGATGGACTGCTATTATTAAAGTGGCTTGATGGAGTGCAGGAGATGCAGATAAAATGATATTGACCCTTAAGAAACTTTCATTAATGCTGTCACGTAACAAATATGTCCAAATATAAAATGAAATGAATAAATAATTTCTACACTGAAATAAAAATGTAAAGACTGCACAACTATTATAAATTGCGAATCTAAATAATTGGGAATCATGAAAAAAATTCTAAAAAAAATAAAAACATGTATCTATTATCTGTTTCATGTATCTATTATAACATTTATGTAGTTTTGTTTGCTTGGCTGTTTCCTTATAAAAGTCCAGAAATTTATCAAGTTTTTCGTCAGGTGTCATTTTAAATTATATGACGTCATTACATTGCCGTCTTGCCACAAGCCAATCGCTGCACTGCTGATCATGGTATCGAGTATCAATACATATCCCCTTTTAAGCCAACACATGAAAACGCAATTATCTCAGATAACTCAATCCAGCGATACTAATCATACACAACAGGTGTGTTTTGAAGAACCCAATTAGCCGGATCATGATTATCACGATGATATCATCTTGGATGTGTCATTTGATCTCGGATGTAATAAGCGACGTACGAAGAACAGGCCCCTGATCTCTTTCTATGGAAACACTTTTTGTAAAAATATGATCACTGTTCTTAATCTAGATTTGCTCTGTTTGACAGAAACCTGGCTAAAACCTGATGATTACATTATTCAAGTCAAGTCACCTTTATTTATATAGCACTTTAAAGAAAATATATTGCGTCAAAGCAACTGAACAACATTCATTAGGAAAACAGTCTCAATAATGCAAAATGACAGTTAAAGGCAGTTCATCATTGAATTCAGTGATGTCATCTTTGTTCGGTTAAATAGTGTCTGTGCATTTATTTGCAATCAAGTCAACAAATTCGCTGTAGTTGAAGTGACCCCAACTAAGCAAGCCAGAGGCGACAGCGACAAGGAACTGAAACTCCATCGGTGGCAGAATGGAAAAAAAAACCTTGTGAGAAACCAGTAGTTCAATTCCACGCTGCAGCAAAGTCAGCTTGTGCAGAAGAATCATCTGTTTCCTGTGGTCTTGTCCTGGTGCTCCTCTGAGACAAGGTCTTTACAGGGGATCTGTATCTGGGGCTCTAGTTGTCCTGGTCTCCGCTGTCTTTCAGAGCATAAGAGGTCCTTTCTAGGTGCTGATCCACCATCTGGTCTGGATAAGTACTGGATCCGGGTGACTCCAGTGACCCTCTGATCTGGATACAGACTGGATCTGCTGGCTACGGTGACATCTGAATAAGAGAGAAAAAGACAAATATTAGCGTAGATGCCATTCTTCTAATGATGTAGGAAGTACATAGGGTGTTATATGAAGTGTTTCCGGTTCTGGTTTACCTAATTAATGCAGCCTAAAAATCCTTTAATGGATTTGGATAATAAAAGCATATTAGTATGTTATGTGTAAACCAGGTTAAAGAGATGGGTCTTTAATCTAGTTTTAAACTGCAAGAGTGTGTCTGCCTCCGGAACAATGTTAGGTAGGTTATTCCAGAGTGATGCCAATTAGGAAAAGGATCTGCCGCCCGCAGTTAATTTTGATATTCTAGGTATTATCAAATTGCCTGAGTTTTGAGAACGTAGCGGACGTAGATGATTATAATGTAAAAGGAGCTCATTCAAATACTTAGGTGCTAAACCATTCAGGGCTTTATAAGTAATAAGCAATATTTTAAATTCTATACGATGTTTGATAGGGAGCCAGTGCAGTGTTGACAGGACCGGGCTAATATGGTCATACTTCCTGATTCTAGTAAGAACTCTTGCTGCTGCATTTTGGACTAGCTGTAGTTTGTTTATTAAGCGTGCAGAACAACCACCCAATAAAGCATTACAATAATCTAACCTTGAGGTCATAAATGCATGGATTAACATTTCTGCATTTGACATTGAGAGCATTGGCCGTAATTTAGATATATTTGTGAGATGGAAGAATGCAGTTTTACAAATCCTAGAAACGTGGCTTTCTAAGGAAAGATTGCAATCAAATAGCACACCTAGGTTCCTAACTAATGACGAAGAATTGACAGAGCAACCATCAAGTCTTAGACAGTGTTCTAGATTATTACAAGCAGAGTTTTTAGGTCCTATAATTATTTTTTTTTTTCAGAATTTAGCAGTAAGAAATTGCTCGTCATCCAGTTTTTTATATCGACTATGCATTCTATTAGTTTTTCAAATTGGTGTGTTTCACCGGGCTGTGAAGAAATATAGAGCTCAGTATCATCAGCATAACAGTGAACGCTAACACCATGTTCCCTGATGATATCTCCCAAGGGTAACATATAAAGCGTGAAGAGTAGCAGCCCTAGTTCTGAGCCTTGAGGTACTCCATACTGCACTTGTGATCGATATGATACATCTTCATTCACTGCTACGAACTGATGGCGGTCATATAAGTACGATTTAAACCATGCTAATGCACTTCCAGTAATGCCATCAAACATTTTCATCCACTAGGGTGTAAAGTTGAGTCTTATTTTGGCCACAACCAAACTCAATGGTACACTGTGGGCAAATTCACTACCCTTTCGGGATGTTCGTGGTGAAAACATCCACTAAATTAAACTGCTGTAAAAATGTATCAGATAAATATTTTTTTCAATTTCAATTTTTTTTTGCATAAATCTATTAATCAACCTCAGTCCTGATCAAAACTACCAATTTTTTAAAAAAAATTCCAAGATTTAAACTTTTTAATTACCAAGTTCATAAATGATGTCACTGATTTGGGAAAAAAACACACAAAATTACATATTTTCAATATAAAAAGTGATTGTGGACTGAATTTATTTTTACCTTTTATCACAGTCTTGGGCATGTCAAAGATAAGTAACAAGATTGGCTTTGATGCATTGTTAGTTTTTGTGCAGCATTAGATTTCATTTTTTTCTCCCCAATTTGCTGTTGGTGGCTGTTTTTGCCCCATTGACTTCCATTATAACGACATTTTTTGATTGCAAAGCCATGACACCATGTAATCATGCATTCTTGATTGTTTGTGGTTTTCACTTTTGGGAAGAGGTAAAAAACTGTATTTTTACAGTTGATCACTAGGTGGGACCATTAACCCTTTAAATAGGCCTGTGCAAAAAAAGGCATAGATTCTGACTTGTATGGAGTTATATGGAGTATAATAGCAAATTATAGTGTGTGTGTGTGAGAGAGAGAGATTCTTGATTGTTGGTGGTTTTCCCTGTTGGGAAGAGGTAATATTTGTTATTTTTACAGTTGATCACTAGGTGGGACCATTAACCATTTAGATAGGCCTGTGCAAAAAAAAAAAGCTTAGTTTCTGACTTGTATATCAAGCTATATGGAGTATAACAGCATATTATATTGAGTGTGTGTGTGTGTGTGTGAGAAAGAGTGAGAGAGTGTGTGTGAGAGAGACCTTTGCTCTATATAAATGTCGTTATAATTAGTCAATGGGGTCAATGGGGCAAAACTAAAAATGCATCAAAGCCAATGTTGCTACTAATCTTTGACATGCCCAAGACTCTTATAAAAAGTAAAAAAAAAATCCAGCCACAAATACTTTTATATTGAAAATAAGTCATTTTGTGTGTTTGTTTCCCCAAATCAGTGACATCATTTATGAACTTGGCAATTAAAGAGTTAAAATCTTGGATTTAAAAAAAAAACATTTGGTAGTTTTGATCAGGACTGAGGTTGATTAACAGATTTATGCAAAAAAAAATGAAAAAAAATATGAATCTGATACAATTTTACAGCAGTTTAATTGAGTGGATGTTCTCATGCCGAACAACTCCAAAGGGTAGTGAATTTGAATAATCCACAAGGGTTAAAAAAATCTTCATGTTCCATATGCAGAGCGAAATGGGAACTGTCCAGCATTTAGCAATAATTAGTATTAACTCCGTTATTATTCTTGATTTTTCAAACTACCAACACTTTGCATTTTTGAATTATGCCTTATGTGTGACCAAAAATTAAGTATTATTTGTTTCAGCTGTTTGATCGCTGGTGTCTCGCGCACATATTCACTGGAAACAGCAGTCGTTCACCAGACATTCGGCGTGAGCACTTTGACATTGTTAATTATGATTTTTTTTCCATCGATACTGAAACGCACACAGCCTATTTACCTCATGAATAATAGTTAAGCTTTAAATGGGCAACATCACGATTATGGAAACGTTTGGATTTCTCCCGATTGAGAGCCCAAGCTTACCTTATGCTTAGCTTTAAATTATTATATATATTTTTTTTTATTACTAAGCCTATATTATTATATACTGCAATTATATTTATCCATTAGAATTGTATATTTTTAATTATTGTTTTGTTCTGATAAATTTGTTAAATTTAAAGGATTTGTTGTAAAATATTTTCTTATAGCCTATTTTTTTCCTCTCGCAAACTCTGATTTATTTTTTAGCGTGTTTAAAAAAAAATTCAGCAAATGAAAATAGGCGATTAATCCGTTAAAATTTGTTACTCTTGGTTAACAGTAATTATAATTATTTTACTTCAGAACAGAGTCTGGGACTGATATAGGCTAACCAGGGTTTTTTTTTTTTTTTCATTGCATCTGAAAATGACTTTGTTCATTACATTCACTTCACTTGCTCTGGCGCAGATCAGCCTCCCGCGATGCTCAGCTGTGGACGATTTAAAAATGTTTGATATAAAGCAGTGGTTCTCAACCCGCGGCCCGTCATGAATTCAAATGAGGCCCGCACCACATGCTGAATTAAAAAAAAAAATACAAAAAAAAAACTAATTTATTTTTTATTTCTAACGAAATGTATGCTATATCCTAATGTTTTTATGTGATTTTTTTTTTCTTCATATATTATTTTCAGACATGAGCAGACCTACTGGCATAGGCATTTAAGGAACACATACAAGCGCGCACTTTGGCAGAATTCAATTCAAATAGTTATCAAGAGCCATTAGGTAAATTGCCTTTATGATATAATTGTCAATCAGAATGGACACATTTGTTTTTTAAAGGAGAAAAAAAAAAGAAATTCAAAAAATGCCAGCGAATGAACATGTAGGCTACAAACTGTGAATAGTCGCAGTATCAGTATTGAAGGAGAAGTGCTGGATTTTCGTTTTTTTTTTGTCGCGCAACTCACTTGAAGAAGTTCAGGCAAATAGAAACACCATACACTAGATAGCAATCCTTAATTGAAGAAATGTGGCAAAACATTTCCTGATATAACCTCATATTATTAAATTCAAAAGTGCTTTCCATATTTGGATCAAAATAGGCTACATTTGTGAACGCACATTTTCTGAAATGTTGCGCGTCAGGTCATGCAAGCCTGCATCTTAAAGTGTCGGTCAAACTTTATGCGTCTGCGAGTCCGCTATGAACCGTTAGGTAGGCGTGATGTAAAAATCGTCATTGGAGAGTGTGTGCCGAGGTTCTGAGCAGAGACCGCGTGGACAGGTGCGCATGGTCAGTAGGCTTCAAAAGCAAAATTGCACATGTGCAGGCAGAGTGAAGAAGCTCGTTGCTACTCGAACCTGTGCAATCTGTCAGTAAAATAATATAAAGACAGTCAGATGTGCAATAATTCTGGGAAATTGCAGAGCTGGCCATCAGCCTGCGCATTCAGAAGAATAAATTGAAGAAGTCTGCGCTGACCGTGTACGCGTCCGGATTGCTCATGCGGAAAGTATAACACAGGTGTTACAATCGCAACTTCTTTGTGCTGTTACTCCTTTCAAGCTGAATCTCACAAAATTGGTCCCGACAGCATCAGGTGTTTTATTTATGGGGAATTGTTTATTTCAATGAATTTAATAGATTATATATCATAATAGTTAGGCTATAATATTATAAATCAGGTTGGTTTGTATTGCTGACGTAATATGTAAATTATATGCATTTGCACTTAGACCATAACCTGGAAAAAGAGGTTGAGAACCACTAGGTTGCTGTCCGATTTTATACAGGAATTGTTCATTTTAAAAAATCTAATTATCATAATAATTTAGAATTTAAAGTTAGTTTAATAGTAGCCTATTTAAATTCAAGTTTAAAAAATGGTTTTAATTGCTTAAATTATTTTTATTAATTAATAATGTTATCATGTTTATTCTTGTAAAAAAATACGTGTTTATTCTTTAAGAAAACAAGGGAAAAAATAAGGGACAATCCGAATATTTGTTTTGCTTTACATATTTTTGTAGGCTACAATTATTAAAAATAATAATAATAATAATAAAATTATGTCAAAAATACCATTGGCCTGAGTAATTTTGACCATTATAGAATTGTGACTTTAAAGATTAGTCATTTAGGTGGTAAAAATACTGTGAAATTATTAATGGCATGGATTTTAGAGCATAACAACTGAAGGTTTATGAAACATTAGCCAATAAAGCAATTCTTTTTAAACAACGGAACTTAAAGTTGTGAACTAAAATATTATGTCAACCATACAGCATGTAAATAAATAAAATGCATAACGTTTCTGGTGTTTGCATTTGTACTTCAATATAATGAGTACTCCTAGTCCTAGTTTAGGAATAGCCCTAGACTCATTTCTCTCTCTCTCTCTCTCTCTCTCTCTCTCTCTCTCTAACAGCATTAGCTCAGTGAAATACGTCTTCCTTCCATTAGAATCAATGTTTTCCTGCTTGCTAAATATTGGTCTCATGATCAATAAGTTGTATTTGCCTCAATCTGATTCAGTAAATTCAAACCGCAGACAGTGAAGCTGCATCACTGAGCGCGAGTCCCGTGAGGCGGGAACAGAGGATTCCGCTTGGTCTTAAAGCCTTCCCCAAACATCCACGATCACAAATAACAATGATTTTCGTAAAATAATGATTAATTATTAATTGATGATTTGTTATTGTCATTATGGTCTTGTGAAAATAATAATATGGGCTGCGAGAAAATTATGAATACAAAGAGTAGTGCTGCTGAGTGCAGGCATGTTTCAGCCCAGTAACACACCATTCCTCAGAGCCAAAACACAGACCGAATTCTGTTCAGCTGGAGGGGGTTGGGTTTTGGGTAGTTATTCATCGATATGGGGGTCAAGATAAAGGCGTGAATTGCTCTTTCATATGGACAGTGTCTTATGAGGCTTTCACTTGCTGAACCGGTTTATATAGGACTGTTGTTTTGGTTATATTCACAGTGCTGGCTCTCTCCGACGAGAGAAATGCAACATTCACACATTACACTATTAGTTTTCGTTTAAAACATTTCAAGCTTTCTGTAGATATATTTTTAATGTGTGTGAGACACCACGATATTATGTTAATTAAAAAATTATACATTCATTATCATGTAAAAATTAAAGTGATGAGACGGCACGAAAATTAACCATGGTTTTACTACAAATAAAACCAAAAAACCATGGTTACTATAGTTAAACCATGATCACCACAAATTAACCATAGTTTTGCTATATTAACCATGGTTTAACCATGGTATTTGTAGTAAATCTGTGGTTATACAAATGGTAGTCAATTAGTGTTCCAGCTCACACACACCTGTCTCTCAATTTCACATTGATTTTCTTCTATACTTATGCTTCTCTCTTTCTGTGCTTTTCTGCCAGTGTGTCTTGGCTACCATCCGTTTCACTACTGCCCTTAAAACTATTTTGCTCTAGTTTTGCCTAGTTTTCATGTCCTGTTTGTTTATTTAATCTTGTTTTTTTTGTCTTTTTGGTGTACCCAGTTCCCGTACACATTTCAGTTTTGGATTCCTTACCTGGTTGCTGATTGTCAGCGTTTGTTTTGGACTATTGCCTGTTTTTGTTCAATAAATTTGGCAAACTGCGAATCTGCTCTTGGGTCCCTTTTTCTCCCAGCAACCGTAACAATAATATACAATGTTATTATTTAAACGTCTTACCTTTTAAAAGTGCGTCGCAAATAGTTTGTTCTGCTGCATCTCTACAGCGCGGCATCGGTTTGCTGCTACTTCCGGGAACTATTGAGAGGCTCCACAAGCCGCCATTGCTGTAAAAAAAAAGCGTTCCATTGGAGTCAATGGAGTTGTCGCAACTCTCTCTCTATTTGGCTCTGGCGATATGTATCTCCTTCCTCTGTAGCTATAGTAACTATTACAATTTAACAATTTGCCGTTAAGAAGTTTTACAACAAGTTTTACGGCAGCGATATCAAACGCTCATTGGCTCTCGTCAGTTTCGTCAGAGATTGCATCATGCCGTGTTTTCGGTGATGCGTGTTTTGAATGAGAAACGCGTGCCTTGACTGAGTGGATCGGGATAGTATTTTCAGCGATTAACAACTTAAATTATGCCCTGCTCCTTACACTACTATTATATTCTGCTAGAGTGGACTGAAACTGCAATGCATCGTCATTTGGATAACTGTGGTACTGCTCTTTGTCACATCTGTTGACACACCATTACACAGTTACATGATTTGTGGGTTTACAAGTCTGATTTTCTATTCAGTTTAATGTACTTTATTGGCATAGTTTGTGTGTACATTAAGCATGTCACAAAATAAATAACGGCGATTATAGTAATACACAATGCAATAATATGAAATATTAAGATTCTGTATTCCCAGACAGCAATATAGTGTTGGCCCAGATCAGGCCCACAGTTCTGGACTGAAACTGCTTGCTGTCTGTGTTGGGTCTGGGCTATATAAGGCTCAGGTGTGGCTCAGATTTGAGGATTCTGGTTTACTTAAGGCTGAGAATTGGCACCAATAATAAAACCTCTTTTGGCCCAGATCAGGGCCAGCTAAGGCTGATTAACTGGCTGAGATAAGGGCCGGTTATGGCCCATGTGTGGCCAAAGGTCTTTAATCCAGTTCAGGGCCGTCATTCTTTGCGACACTTGGGCCGAGGAAAAAGTGATTGTTTGGCACGGATCTGGGAGGACATTTTCTTTGTGGGTAGAGATTGCAGAAGCTTCAGTCTGGATCCAACTCTTATGAAGATCTGAGATGACCGAAAACCTGAGAAGAGATGATGCCAACCTTGAACCAACATACAGTATTTTCTTATAAAACTATAATAATCTATTCCTATATATTTTATTTTTAAGTGTACCTGAACTGAAGTACATAAAAAATAACTTATACAATATAATAATAATTAATAATAATAATATTAATAATTTTCTGAGTGACAGTGCAAAAGTATTTACTTTTCTAAAAGCACTTAAATATCAAGAAAGCACTGACAAATCATAGTTAATACTTCTCTGTATGTTTGAATACTCACTGTCTTGTTGTTTTGTATTACTTCATCTCACCTTACTATTATTATTATTAATATTTATTTTTTTTACCTACAATTTGTTTTACTTATTCTTGTCTAAATTGCTTACCAGAATATTCACTGGTCTTTGTATCTTGTATATAATAAGATATAATTTAAATTATAATTAAATCTAGAAATTTTTGCAATCAAACAACTACAAACAGCAGCATACTGCTTACAGTAGCCTGAATTATTACCTCAATTAGTTATTCCTGGTTAAATGAGTCAATGAACAATAACTCAGAAAGTAAATCATGGTGCTGCCATCTGGTGCTCAGAAACATGAAGCACACATATGACAATTCATTCCTTAATCACTTTAAACGCTTTTTTTTCAGTGCATTCTGTAAAAACTAATGCATAACTGCATGATAAAGTGGAACACAAGCACAAAAAGTAGTAAAATATAAAAACAAAAAAACAGGAGAATTTTGATGACAGCTTCAGTTATATAATAGCATACACCAATTAACTTGCCTATAAATCAAATTGACCAGTTATGTCAATGTCAAAGAATCATTACATGCATATTGCATGTTTGTTTCATCAAGAAGCTATTTAACTATACGTATAGTGAGAGCAATAAAGTTTCACAATATAATTTATGACATTTATTATGCAAACATAAGAACTTAACTTTGGAATTACACATCTGCACAACACCCTGTCAGTGTTTCATCAAGTAACAAAGAAAGTAAAAATGTAATAGAAATGAAAGTCATTAACTTTATGTTGCCCAGTTTTTTTTTTTATAAATATGATTTACAAAGTCAGCAACTGTATTATGGCTAGTTCAGAGGTAGACAACGATGGTCCTGGAAACACACCTAAACAAAGTAGTCTAGGTCTTCAAGATTTCTAAGGCTACAGGCCGTTGAGTATTTTTGTCAAGGTTAGAGTTAAACTCTGTGGGACAGTGGCTCTCCAGGACCACCATTACTTACCCCTGTCTAGTGTTCAGATTTTAAATGAGATTTCGTCTTCATCTTCCTCCTCCTCCTTATCTTCCATCCATCCATCTTCTTCCGCTTATCCGGGGCCGGGTCGCGGGGGCAGCAGTCTAAGCAGAGAACCCCAGACTTCCCTCTCCCTAGACACTTCCTCCAGCTCTTCTGGGGGGACACCGAGGCGTTCCCAGGCCAGCCGGGAGACATAGCCTCTCCAGCGTGTCCTAGGTCTTCCCCGGGGTCTCCTCCCAGTGGGACGTGCCCGGAACACCTTCCCGGGAAGGCGTCCAGGAGGCATCCGGAACAGATGCCCGAGCCACCTCAGCTGACCCCTCTCGATGTGGAGGAGCAGCGGCTCTACTCTGAGCTCCTCCCGGGGGACTGAGCTTCTCACCCTATCTCTAAGGGATCGCCCAGCCACCCTGCGGAGAAAGCTCATTTCGGCCGCCTGTATCCGGGATTTTGTCCTTTCGGTCATGACCCAAAGCTCATGACCATAGGTGAGAGTAGGAACGTAGATTGACCGGTAAATCGAGAGCTTCGCCTTGCGGCTCAGCTCTTTCTTCACCACGACAGACCGGTACATCGACCGCATTACTGCAGAAGCTGCACCGATCCGTCTGTCAATCTCCCGTTCCATCCTTCCCTCACTCGTGAACAAGACCCCAAGATACTTAAACTCCTCCACTTGAGGCAGGAACTCTCCACCAACCTGAAGTGGGCAAGCCACCCTTTTCCGACTGAGGACCATGGCCTCGGATTTGGAGGTGCTGATTCTCATCCCAGCCGCTTCACACTCGGCTGCAAACTGTCCCAGTGCATGCTGAAGGTCCTGGCTTGATGAAGCCAACACGACAACATCATCCGCAAAGAGCAGAGACGAAATCGTGTTGTCACCAAACCTGACCCCCTCCGGCCCCTGGCTGCGCCTAGAAATTCTGTCCATAAAAATCATGAACAGAACCGGCGACAAAGGGCAGCCCTGCCGGAGTCCAACACGCACCGGGAACAAGTCTGACTTACTGCTGGCAATACGAACCAAGCTCCTGCTCCGGTCGTACAGGGACCGGATAGCCCTTAGCCAAGGGCCCCGGACCCCATACTCCCGGAGCACCCTCCACAGGCCGCCGCGAGGGACACAGTCGAATGCCTTCTCCAAATCCACAAAGCACATGTGGACTGGTTGGGCAAACTCCCATGAACCCTCCAGCACCCTGTAGAGGGTATAGAGCTGGTCCAGTGTTCCACGGCCTGGACGAAAACCACACTGTTCCTCCTGAATCCGAGGTTCTACTATCGGCCGGATTCTCCTCTCCAGTACCCTGGCATAGACTTTCCCAGGGAGGCTGAGAAGTGTGATCCCCCTGTAGTTGGAACTCACCCTCTGGTCCCTCTTCTTAAAAAGAGGGACCACCACCCCGGTCTGCCATCCCAGAGGCACTGTCCCCGACTGCCACGCGATGCTGCAGAGGCGTGTCAGCCAAGACAGCCCCACAACATCCAGAGACTTGAGGTACTCAGGGCGGATCTCATCCACCCCCGGTGCCTTGCCACCGAGGAGTTTCTTGACTACCTCGGTGACTTCAGCTGGGGTGATGGACGAGTCCACATCTGAGCCCTCAGCCTCTGCTTCCTCAATGGAAGACGTGACAGCGGGATTGAGGAGATCCTCGAAGTATTCCTTCCACCGTCCAACGACATCCCCAGTTGAGGTCAACAGCTCCCCACCTCTACTGTAAACAGCGTTGGTAGGGCACTGCTTCCCTCTCCTGAGGCGCCGGACGGTTTGCCAGAATCTCTTCGAGGCCGACCGATAGTCCTTCTCCATGGCCTCACCAAACTCCTCCCAGGCCCGAGTTTTTGCCTCCACAACCACCCGGGCTGCAGTCCACTTGGCCTGCCGGTACCTGTCAGCTGCCTCAGGAGTCCCACAAGCCAACCAGGCCCAATAGGACTCCTTCTTCAGCTTGACGGCATCCCTTACTTCCGGTGTCCACCACCGGGTTCGGGGATTGCCGCCTCGACAGGCACCGGAGACCTTACGGCCACAGCTCCGAGCGGCCGCTTCGACAATGGAGGTGGAGAACATGGTCCACTCGGACTCAATATCTCCAGCCTCCCTCGGGATCCGGTCGAAGCTCTGCCTGAGGTGGGAGTTGAAGATCTCTCTGACAGGAGGCTCGGCCAAACGTTCCCAGCAGACTCTCACAGTACGTTTGGGTCTGCTGAGTCTGTCCAGCTTCCTCCCCCGCCATTGGATCCAACTCACCACCAGGTGGCGATATGCCCCTGGTAGGGTCTCCCAAGGCAAACAGGTCCTAGGCGACGGGTCAGACTAAGAGCGGTTCACAAACCCCTTATGAAAATATCACATCAAAGGACCGTGACGTCGCCCGGTATGGCGCAGCCGGGGCCCCACCCTGGAGCCAGGCCCGGGGTTGGGGCTCGTATGCGAGCGCCTGGTGGCCGGGCTCAGCCCGAAGGAGCGACGTGGGGCCGCCTTCCCGTGGGCTCACCACCTACAGGGGGACCGTAAGGGGCCGGTGCTTAGAGAATCGGGCAGCAGTCGAAGGCGGGGGCCTCGACAGCCCGATCCCTGGACACGGAAACTAGCTCTAGGGACGTGGAATGTCACCTCACTGGCGGGAAAGGAGCCTGAGATTGTGCGTGAGGTTGAGAGGTTCCGACTAGCGATAGTCGGGCTCACCTCTACGCACAGCTTGGGCTCTGGAACCACACTCCTCGAGAGAGGATGGACTCTTCACCACTCTGGAGTTGCCCATGATGAGAGGCGGCGGGCTGGTGTGGGTCTGCTTATAGCCCCCCAGCTCAGCTGCCATGTGTGGAGTTTACCCCGGTGAACGAGAGGGTCGCTTCCCTGCGCCTTCGGGTCGGGGATAGGTCTCTCACTGTCGTTTGTGCCTACGGGTCGAACGGCAGTGCAGAGTACCCGGCCTTCTTGGAGTCTCTAGGAGGGGTGCTGGAAAGTGCTCCGACTGGGGACTCCGTCGTTTTACTGGGGGACTTCAACACCCACGTGGTCAACGACAGTGACACCTGGAGGGGCGTGATTGGGAGGAACGGCCCCCCTGATCTGAACCCGAGTGGTGTTCAGTTATTGGACTTCTGTGCAAGTTACAGCTTGTCCATAACGAACACCATGTTCAAGCATAAGGGTGTCCATCAGTACACGTGGCACCAGGACACCCTAGGCCGTAGGTCGATGATCGACTTTGTGGTCGTTTCATCCGACCTCCGGCCGTATGTCTTGGACACTCGGGTGAAGAGAGGGTTGGAGCTGTCAACTGATCACCACCTGGTGGTGAGTTGGATCCGATGGCAGGGGAGGAAGCTGGACAGACTCGGCAGACCCAAACGTACCTCCTTATCTTCATATTCCAAAACATACTGGATATCTTCCTCATCCATGTCGAGGTAATCATCTTTCATTTTTTCTAACACCTCACAATTAAGTAGACTACTGTGCAGCTGACGAACAGAGGAGATGGGACTTCTAAGGTAAGACAGTCTTTTCCTCAGAAGAGAGTGCAGTCCAAGAATTCCATTTTCAGAAAATTCCCCAGTTCTGTTCTGTAAGTAACACACACACACAAAAAAAACTAAAAATAAAAAATTCAGTCATTTTAAGGAAGTGGTGTTCTGCTGTAATTTTCCGGAGCTTATTCAACAGCTGAAAGCAGCAGTTCTGGCTAATTAGTAGAGGTTCAGTTAAAAAGCACGATATTACTATTATTATTGTTGTCGGTGGTGTTGTTGTTAATATTGTCTACACAAGAAAAGTAAAAAGTAAACAGAAAAGTATGTAATGCTTACTGTTCTCTTTTATCACCAGCTCCCTTGTGAGGCTTTTTTTTGCAGTGATTCAGGATTTCTTTCAGAACAATGTACTCCTCTTCAGAAAGCTGGTTCAGCAGCATCAGTTGATCAAATGCCTTTTACACTATTGCAGAACAAGCTTGCAACCATTTTTTTTTATTTTATTGTTTAAATTATACAATTGTTACAAATAAATATTATTATTGCAGTAATTTTTCTCTGTAAAATATTTCATTATAACAGTTTATAATTTTTCTATAATTTCTATATATATAATTTATTTGCTTCTCATTTGTTTACAATAGATTTATAAACACTTCTTATTAGTGTTAGTTGTTAATAAAGTTGAGAAGAAAGCTGTCTTGTATTTTCAAATGCATCTTAATTTTGGACACTGTCTGAGATGGTAAGGGTTTCCCAAATATCCACGAAGTGGCGCCACTGGCTCATGCAGTGCTGTTGGAAGCAATCCATGCATGCAATCCATGCTTACAATAAATCAATTTATTTTAAAAGAATGGTTATCATTATTCAAATTATATTACTTCTATAGGAACTACAGTATTGGTACAGATGACAAACATAATAACCCACACGAAGAGTCCATCCTAGAGCCAGAGAGAAACGGGGTTGGGGTGGATGGGGAACCTGGAGATTCAACACTGTCATACTCTACCTGTTGTTGTGTTCATGCTGATTTGTTGTAAGCTATAAATTCCTGAGACATGTTCTTTAAAAGATTAACTTATTTAAATTTTACATGGCTTTCTAAACTTGAGGCTCTTTTTCTTCGAGACGGGAGTGAAATGATGATAGATGTCCCTGTTGAAAAATATTTGTTTTGTGTGAATGAGTTGGTTTCAGTTTTGTCAAGATCTTGTCTGCATTGATATTCTCTTTTTCAATATTTTGAATGACCAACCAGCATATAGTGGGCTAGGCTAAAAATAAAACATTAAAAAGCATTAGTAACTGTAACTTCTGCTTTAATATATATATATATATATATATATATATATATATATATATATATATATATATATATATATATATACTGTATGTGTGTTTTAGATTGCAATGTTACAGTTACAATGTAATGTGATTTTAACCTCTTAACTGTCACCCCCCCCCCCCCCCCCCCCCCCTTTAAACATAGTAGTGAAGGTAAACTATTCAAACTTAAATAGTTATAATTCATAAACGCTTTTGAATACAGACTCTTTTTAAAGAAGCTGTCTACACTGGATGCGGCATGCAATAAATCCCCAACAGAAAACTGCTGACTCTTTCTACTAATGACGTGCTGACAAAGTTCAAATGATTAGCAATGCTTTTTCACATCCATTGTAGATAAATAATGTGACAGCAAAAACATGGCGAGTGTGAAGTAAAGAAAAGTGGACACAGAAAAAAGATGATTCAAATGTGAATGGACTGAACAGTTTTGAGTGAGTGAGACCATCTTTGTTATGGATGTTGGTTCACAGTAAGTTCACAGTTTTAACGTTAGTTTGCTTTAGCATAATTTATTTTCGAGATCTGTGGTAAAATATCTATTGTTGTTTTCACTATGGCTATAAAGATCACACAGAAAAATGTTCACATTACTAACATTAAATATTGAGATACACAGGAATGTACAAGAGGCAAATGTGCATACAGGTTGTGACACTGTCAATATATCACTCTGAGGTAGAGAATGATGAATATCTTACTAAAATTACTGAAATCTTCCATCCACGAGCCTGAATCATCAGAAACAGCATGCTGTATTTTCACAGCAGAGATGGACAAATAAGCTGAAATACCAGTGAAATTGAACGGTCCCTAATGAAGCGTTATTACTGATCAGACTGCTGAGAATGAACTGCTTTCTGCAGTTTACCTGGATTGTTTGTACTGCCATTTCTCCTCGAAATACTTTCTGTCCTTGGCCTGCAGGAATGTGTTCAGATCCTCTGGAAAAGACCCGAGAGTCAGATGTCAAGACTTTCATATGAAAACTGGACACGGTGTCTTTCTTGATTCATACAGTGAAAGTCAATGGGGTTCAACATTTTGGGGGGAACCACCCAGTTAACAAAAATAAGAACGCTCATGTTGCTAACATTCCATTGAGTTACAAAATTTGTATTCTGAGAACATTCAGAACTTTCTTTCTTGTGAACATAAGAGAAAACATTAAAATTATCTTCAAATGTAACATTTTGGAATCATTATGAAAATGTTACTTTTAATGTTTGTTCAACCATCTGTAACAAATAGCAGGTTAGAAACATTAGACGAGCATCCAACTGAAATATTTATGGAATCGTTCCATGAATAATGTTCTTGTGCTATTGTTTTGATTACTATATTAAAGCGTGGCTTTAATAACAACTTTCAATCAACATTAAATTAACACTATTAGTACTGAAAACTTAAACAGCACCTTCAAAAGAATTTCACATAAATAATAATAATAACTAATAATTACAGTTGCGTTTTCTAAAATTACTTAAAAAAATTTTTTTTTTTTTTTACATTTTGCTCCAAATGTTGTCATGTGAAATACATTTAAATTTTCAAGCACATATTCTTATGTTTGTTATGAATTCTTTGTATTTAAGAATTGAAAGGCATAAACTCGTCTTGTATACAACATGCTAAGTGTATTTCATTGCATTACTATGACATTTTACTACAGTTTCACAACCTTCATTTTGTCAAATGCTTTGTTTTTGTGTCTGTGCTAACTTCCTTTTAAAACAACACCACTTGCAATTTACTAACTAATGCAAACATTATTTTTTAAGTTAAATAAGTATACATATTTGCCGGGCAGCAGTAATATCTACTTTTCTTTGCAAGGGGAAGCTGTTTTCTGTGAATGTGCAGACTTCTGATTCTAGGTAAATAACTAAAAGAATCGCAGTGTATAATAAATCTTCAGAATCAGAATCAGAAAGAGCTTTATTGCCAAGTATGCTTGCGCATACAAGGAATTTGTTTTAGTGACATAAGCTTCCAGTAAACAGAGACAACAACACACAGACAAAAAAAAAAAAAAAAAAAAAAAAAAATTTTTACAGGAGATTTACAAATTGGCAAATAAATAAGTGTATAAACAATTGTGCTATAAATGATAATGGAATAGGATTGAGTGAGATGCAGGAATGTTCTAGGACGGAGGGGTAACAAATAAATATAAGGATATTGCACATTTTTGCATAAGCATAAGTTTAAGTGGGAAACATTTAACTTGGTTATCTTGGTTTATTTGTTAGAAAACACATTGCAGATCCCGGGTCAAATGACTCTTCATCCTGAACAATTGTCAATTAAAACATGAATCTCCATGCAAAAAACTTTTTTTTTTTTTTTCAGGATTTGTGTAAATGCATTTGGCATGCATCATTAGCTTAACAAATACATACATATGCAAACATGAATGTGTTTGCATTAGTTACTGCAGTAAAAACTACATAAGTTAATAAAACATCATTCAATCTCCTAAACAGCTTTACATCGACCCAGAGCTCATTTGTCATTGTCTGTTTTAAACTAAACAAATGAAGAGCAGAGTTCAGCAGGAAAAATCCTGTCAGCATTCACTCATCCTCATGAAGATATTGATAAATTATATTTACAGAATCATAACATTAAAGAAAACAGTATGACTCAAGCATTATATTCCAGATCATCTTAACCAAACAGGACAGACAGACATTTCAATGGTCTTATTGTCAGGGTGAGTGCAGGATTTATACTCGAGGAGGAGGTTATACATAAAACCGGTTATAGCTTTCATGAGGGACAGCTGTGTGTATAATAATATCCTAACAAACAGAATAGCCCTAAATAATGAATAGTAGTCTAAATCATCTCAGTTTACATAAATAAAACTAAAATGTAAAGTTTAGAATCCAAAAATGCATTACTGCAGTTACATTTTTAGGATTAATAAGTAGAGAAAAGCATGCCAGAATCATGCCTTTGATCTCAGGAAATGCATGAGCTCACTACAAAAGGTATCTGTTAAATGCAATGCATTAGATGAAAGTAAAGGCAAAGAGCAGGAATCTTCTCCTTGTCAATGCTCCTTGTTAATTCTGGAATATATATATATATATATATATATATATATATATATATATATATATATATATATATATATTACTGCCTTGAGTTATTATTTTGGAATAATTGTAAAATGATTACTTGCGATTCATACTTGCTTTTAATAAATAGAATACTGATTACATTGCTAATGCTAACATATAAAATATAATTAATTTGCATTTGTGTGTGTGTGTGTGTTTGTGTGTGTGTGTTTCTTTTTACTGGGGCTTAATAAATAAACTGCCACCTCGTTTCAGAACAGCTCTGCACACCACTGATATCTATAAGAGATGTCTATGTCTTCCTTCCTCTTCTTTATTTAGACCTTCTGTCACACAGTTACATAAAAATACAATAATGATAACCAATGTATATACTTGGTTGACAATACTGTCTAGTGTTGACAATACTGTCTGTAAGCATGTGTGTAAAGTCAGAGCAGGCAGCAGCTTAGTGTGGCTATTAACTACAATAAACTGTTTAAAATATACATTCACCCAATTAATACCCAGTATAAACAAACATAAATTCATCCTCAATTAGATTCACACTTTTATCCAAAGCAACTTACAAATAAGGACAAGAGAAGCAATCAGAATCAACAAAAGAGCAATGATATACATATTCTATAACAAGTCTCAGTTAGCTTAAAGGGTCATATGGTGTTGCTAAAAAGAAAATTATTTGGTGTAATTAAATGTATTTATGTGATTTAAGGTTGTCCTCTATGCCCCACCTTTCTGAATCGCTCTGAAAAGCGAGGTGTGCTCTGATTGGCCAGCTATCCTTTGCTTTGTGATTGACCGAATACCTCAAGCATGTGTCAGAAATGTTACGCCCCTTAACATACTGTGATGCGTGTCACGGTCAGAACACCTGCTCTACAAGGCCAAAAAACAATAAAACCTATTATAAATAAGGCATTTGTCGTAACTTTTGTATTGCATGTGTTAGAAAGGCTTTTTTTATTAAGGCTTTTTTTTTTTTTTTATTAAGTCATTATTACGATAAAGTTTCTCATTATTATAAAAAAAAAAACGAAGTCATTGTTGCTAATGCAATATTACGAGAAAGTTTCTCAATACAATGAGATACTAAGTCATAATTATGAGATAGTTTCTCATTATTATGACTTACATAGTCATATTTTCTCAACTGTGGCGAGAACGGGCTTCCATGTATATTTGACTCAGACCGTTTAAATAAACCAGGTTTGTGACAAGATGGTTTTCTCCTCGACATTCAGTATGATGAATTAGCATGCTAAGAGTGTGTCATAATAAACAATATGTAATAATTATGGAAAGTATTTCTACATGACAAGGAAAGACCATTTAAACTTTGAAATTAAAAGACAACTTAAATTAAAAATTCTGCTCATTATGACTGTTTTAATTATGTACTTTGCTTTTAGTATATACTTATTTTAAGCAAAACAATAAAAAAAAAAAAAAATACTCTTAAAGAAGAAAAACCGAAACCATAGAGTATTTTTTTTCTTTCTTTTTTTTGTGGCTTCCTACCATATATTATATCTAAATGTAAAATTAATAATACCTTGATAAAACATCTAGGCCGGGTTTCCCGATAACGATTGATCTTAAGAGCGTTTTCTTCGAGTAATTTTGCGATCGTTCGTTATTGTTTTACGTGCGTTTCCCAACAATGCACGTAAAGCAATCACACGTAGCTGTGCTTTAAGAGCTACTTAGGAGTCGCTGTCCATTTGTCAAGTGCTGAAATCTCACTTTATAGAATGACTCCTAACTTTAGTAAACAATCGTTTATTGACGTTAACCTAATGCTTCGTTACAGACAGACAACTTGGATATAATAACTATAATACAATACAATGTTATATTATGGTGTATAATATTATACTTTACATAATAATATATCATATACTTTATATACAGTAGAGAGAGAGAGAGAGAGAGAGAAAGAGAGAGAGAGAGAGAGAGAGAGAGAGAGAGACGTTATTTACAGGTCCAATACACAGCTGGTTTTCGTGCACTTCAAGTCATTGAGATTTTTTTTTTCCCGTCTTTAAAGCATTTCCTACATTACGTTACTTCTTTTATTCGTTTTTTTCCCAGTCATTTAATTTAAATGTGTATTTCTGTTTTTTCTGTCCTTTTTAATTATTTCATTTATACATTAATAAAAAATAAAATAAAATAAAATAAAGACAACGAGTCATAAAGTGTACAATAAAACACAATCAAATGCTTATATTACAATGACATTGCACTTGAATCAAGTTAAAGCTGTAATCTGCTGATTATCCTGCAGGTGACTGCATAAATCTGTCTTCTTACGATGCATTTTGGGCTTAACGATTACTCCAGAGCACTCGTAGATCTACGATGATGATAAGTGCTGATGATTAGTGCTACTTAAGTTACAATGCTTTTGGGAAACAGACCGTAATATAAAGATCAGTCGTACAATCTTTTTTACGAAATTCTTATGCTTACAAAGCTTTTGGGAAACTCTGATCTGTAATTCATCTGCCCTGATCTGTAATTCATACCAGTTGGGCTCATCTGATGAAATATTGTAATTATTGTTTATTTATTTATTTTTTGTAGAAAAATTCTCAGACTCCATTGCTTTGGCTCTCGGGTCCCAAAACATATCCTAATCTTTGATGCTATTTTGACTGGTTTTAGGATTTATTTATTCCGTTCGTTTTACAAAGTTCTACTGCTGCTTATGGAAATTCGTCCAGAGCTTGAAAGAAAATTGAAGCTTTTTGAACTTTGTAATATAACTGTAACTGCTGTATTAAAGATGAAAGACATTTAGTGAAAATCCTTCTATTAAAAGAGACAATTAATTCTTCATGTTTCATTTATCCACCAGAACATTCACTTCTTCTCCTAAACACAACCCAAGTAGGCTATATCCGTGTTACAACCAGCTCGTATCAAGCCGCAACACATAAGAGGGCACAAGCAGAAATGTTTGAATCAAAAACAGGTTTTATTGAATTAAACATATCACAACCAATAATTATAAGCATAAGTCTAGGGGTAAAGAATAACAAAATCTTGACACTGTAAGAAAACACAAGGAGCCACTCATGAGGAGAGTTTCCCCAGAGAGTGCCTGTCCCAAATAAGGCACAGCACTCTTACGTACACTAATTGTTTCTGCATTTTGAATGTAGAGATATTTTACTGGGGAAGTCGTGGCCTAATGGTTAGAGAGTCGGACTCGCAATCGAAGGGTTGTGAGTTTGAGTCTCGGGCCAGCAGGAATTGTGGGTGGGGGGAGTGCATGTACAGTTCTCTCTCCACCTTCAATACCACGACTTAGGTGCCCTTGAGCAAGGCACTGAACCCCCAACTGCTCCCCGGGCACCGCAGCATAAATGGCTGCCCACTGCTCCGGGTGTGTGTTCACAGTGTGTGTGTGTGTGTGTGTGTGTGTATGTGTGTGTGTGTGTGTATGTGTGTGTATGTGTGTGTGTGTGTGTGTGTGTTCACTGCTCTGTGTGTGTGCACTTTGGATGGGTTAAATGCAGAGCACGAATTCTGAGTATGGGTCACCATACTTGGCTGAATGTCACTTTCACTCACTTCACTTCACTCACTTAATTATCAATTAGCATGAGGAAAACCAATCAGGAACTCACAATAGAACCAATAGAATCAGGAGACTCCGGGTAGTCACACCTCCCACTCCAAAAGGAGGTTCTCTAAAGAACTTATAGAAAGAAAAAGAAAATATAAATGCAAAACAACTTTTTGCATTTAAAACACTCCAGATCTTTCAGATTCATACCTGCATGTTGATGATTCTTCTCTTCAGTTCACTTCACTCAGATTCTACAGGGTTCAGCTAAGGGAACTGGGTTGGCCAGGGCAGAAGCTTGCCTTTGTTCTCAGTGACTCATTTTGTGTTGATTTTGATCATTGTTTGTGGATCATTGTCCTATTAAAAGATCCAACCACAGCCCATGATAAGATTTCTAGCATGGACAGTCAGTTTTTCAGTATGTATTCGTTGGTATTTAATTGAATGCATGATGCAATGTCAAAGTCAAAGTCACCTTTATTTATATAGCGCTTTAAACAAAATACATTGCGTCAAAGCAACTGAACAACTTTCATTAGGAAAACAGTGTGTCAATAATGCAAAAATTATAGTTAAAGGCAGTTCATCATTGGATTCAGTTATGTCATCTCTGTTCAGTTAAATAGTGTCTGTGCATTTATTTGCAATCAAGTCAACGATATCGCTGTAGATGAAGTGTCCCCAACTAAGCAAGCCAGAGGCGACAGCGGCAAGGAACCGAAACTCCATCGGTGACAGAATGGAGAAAAAAACCTTGGGAGAAACCAGGCTCAGTTGGGGGGCCAGTTCTCCTCTGACCAGACGGAACCAGTAGTTCAATTCCAGGCTGCAGCAAAGTCAGATTGTGCAGAAGAATCATCTGTTTCCTGTGGTCTTGTCCTGGTGCTCCTCTGAGACAAGGTCTTTACAGGGGATCTGTATCTGGGGCTCTAGTTGTCCTGGTCTCCGCTGTCTTTCAGGGATGTAGAGGTCCTTTCTAGGTGCTGATCCAGCATCTGGTCTGGATACGTACTGGATCCGGGTGAATGCAGTGACCCTCTGATCTGGACACAGACTGGATCTGGTGGCCACGGTGACCTCGGAACAAGAGAGAAACAGACAAATATTAGCGTAGATGCCATTCTTCTAATGATGTAGCAAGTACATAGGGTGTTATGGGAAGTGTTTCCGGTTCCGGTTTACCTAATTAATGCAGCCTAAAAATCCGGATTTGGATAATAAAAGCATGTTAGTATGTTATATGTATGCCAGGTTAAAGAGATGGGTCTTTATTCTAGATTTAAACTGCAAGAGTGTGTCTGCCTCCCGAACAATGTTAGGTAGGTTATTCCAGAGTTTAGGCACCAAATAGGAAAAGGATCTGCCGCCCGCAGTTGATTTTGATATTCTAGGTATTATCAAATTGCCTGAGTTTTGAGAACGTAGCGGACGTAGAGGATTACAATGTAAAAGGAGCTCATTCAAATACTGAGGTGCTAAACCATTCAGGGCTTTATAAGTAATAAGCAATATTTTAAAATATATACGATGCTTGATAGGGAGCCAGTGCAATGTTGACAGGACCGGGCTAATATGTTCATACTTCCTGGTTCTAGTAAGAACTCTTGCTGCTGCATTTTGGACTAGCTGTAGTTTGTTTACTAAGCGTGCAGAACAACCACCCAATAAAGCATTACAATAATCTAGCCTTGAGGTCATAAATGCATGGATTAACATTTCTGCATTTGACATTGAGAGCATAGGCCGTAATTTAGATATATTTTTGAGATGGAAAAATGCAGTTTTACAAATGCTAGAAACGTGGCTTTCTAAGGAAAGATTGCGATCAAATAGCACACCTAGGTTCCTAACTGATGACGAAGAATTGACAGAGCAACCATCAAGTCTTAGACAGTGTTCTAGGTTATTACAAGTGGAGTTTTTAGGTCCTATAATTAACACCTCTGTTTTTTTCAGAATTTAGCAGTAAGAAATTACTCGTCATCCAGTTTTTTATATCGACTATGCAATCCATTAGTTTTTCAAATTGGTGTGTTTCACTGGGCTGCGAAGAAATATAGAGCTGAGTATCATCAGCATAACAGTGAAAGCTAACACCATGTTTCCTGATGATATCTCCCAAGGGTAACATATAAAGCGTGAAGAGTAGCGGCCCTAGTACTGAGCCTTGAGGTACTCCATACTGCACTTGTGATCGATAGGAAACATCTTCATTCACTGCTACGAACTGATGGCGGTCATATAAGTACAATTTAAACCATGCTAATGCACTTCCACTGATGCCAACAAAGTGTTCAAGTCTATGCAAAAGAATGTTGTGGTCAATTGTGTCAAACGCAGCACTAAGATCCAATAAAAGTAATAGAGAGATACACCCACGATCAGATGATAAGAGCAGATCATTTGTAACTCCAAGGAGAGTAGTCTCAGTACTATGATACGGTCTAAATCCTGACTGGAAATCCTCACATATACCATTTTTCTCTAAGAAGGAATATAATTGTGAGGATACCACCTTTTCTAGTATCTTGGACAGAAAAGGGAGATTCGAGATTGGTCTATAATTAACTAGTTCTTTGGGGTCAAGTTGTGTTTTTTTGATGAGAGGCTTAATAACAGCCAGTTTGAAGGTTTTGGGGACATATCCTAATGACAATGAGGAATTAATAATAGTCAGAAGAGGATCTATGACTTCTGGAAGCACCTCTTTTAGGAGCTTAGATGGTATAGGGTCTAACATACATGTTGTTGGTTTAGATGATTTAACAAGTTTATACAATTCTTCCTCTCCTATAGTAGAGAATGAGTGGAACTGTTCCTCAGGGGGTCTATAGTGCACTGTCTGATGCGATACTGTAGCTGACGGCTGAATGGTTTGCAATTTTATCTCTAATAGTATCGATTTTAGAAGTAAAGTAGTTCATAAAGTCATTACTGCTGTGGTGTTGGGAAATGACAACACTTGTTGAGGCTTTATTTTTCGTTAATTATCCACTGTATTGAATAAATACCTGGGGTTATGTTTGTTTTCTTCTAAAAGAGAAGAAAAGTAATCGGATCTAGCAGTTTTTAATGCTTTTCTGTAGGATATGTTACTTTCCCGCCAAGCAATACGAAATACTTCTAGTGTATTTCTTCTTGTATACTTCTTGTTTTCCTCCAGCTTTGCTCCATTTTTCGGGCTGCTCTCTTTAGGGTGCGAGCATGCTCATTATACCATGGTGTCAAACTGTTTTCCTTAACCTTCCTTAAGCGTAAAGGAGCAACTTTATTTAATGTATCTAAATACGATGTCCAGGACCTCCAGCAGAAATATAGTTCCACAACATTAAAGATCCAGCAGTATATTTCATTGTACACATGACACTTTTTACTCTTCTGTGTTCACCAAACTCATCTTGAGTGTTTGCTGCTAAAAAGCTCTTTTTTTTGTTTCATCTGACCATAGGATCGTGTTCCAGTCATGTCTGACAACTGAATATGTTTTAGTTGGTTTCTGGAATCTAGTTTTTCTTGAAACCCTCCCAAACAACACATAGTGCTGTAGGGGCTGTTTGATAGATGTATTTTTCAGCTTTCTTTCCCCTAAGACTCACTCCTCGATTTAAGAGAGCATATCTCCAGCAGTGATCCTCAGAGAGTCTTTATCCGCTCAATCTCTCCTCCTCACTGTGCATTAGGACGATATAGACACACGTCCTCTTCCAGACAGATTTGTAACATCTTTAGTTGATTGCAGCCCTTTATTATTGCCCTGATGGTGGAAATTAGGATTTTTAGCTTTAGTTCTTTTCTTACAGCCACTTTCTAAAGTTCAACAATATTTTGCTGAACATCAGAAATATATTCTTTGGTTTTATTCCTTGTGATCAATGATGAAGGGAATTTGGCCTTTGTGTTCCTCATGTACTGTATATATATTTTATTCAATTAAAGGTTGGAATAATTTGAAATATTTCAATGAGAGATCAAATGGATGAACAATGCAGACTTGTTTTTACAGTCTTCTTTTTTTCATATCAGAATCAGAATCAGAATCAGAATCAGAATCAGAATGAGCTTTATTGCCAGGTATGTTCACACATACGAGGAATTTGTTTTCGTGACAGAGCTCCGCAGTGCAACATAACAGCGACAGAACAAAAAACACAATAAGGAATAAAAAATACAAAAAAATACAAATAGGTGGGTAAGGATTGACAATATACAAATTGACAATGTATGGCAGGTATATTAAAAAGAGCATTTATGTATGTACATGTATATTATGTGGAAAAATTGTAAATGTACGCTAAGTATGTGTGTTTGGATAAATAAGTGTATGTGTATATAAATATAAATATAAGTAGTATAGTGTGTTCCATGTATGTACATGTATATTATGTGCAAAAGATTTACGTGTACGCTAAGTATGTGTGTTGGATAAAAAGTGTAGTGTATATAAATATAAATAGTGTAGTGTGTCCCACAGTTATTATCAGCTGTTCATAAGATGGATTGCCTGAGGGAAGAAACTGTTCCTGTGTCTGGTCGTTCTGGTGCTCAGTGCTCTGTAGCGTCGACCAGATGGCAACAGTTCAAAGAGGGAGTGTGCTGGATGTGAGGGGTCCAGAGTGATTTTAACAGCCCTTTTGCTCACTCTGGATAAGTACAGTTCTTGAATAGATGGGAGGGTTGTACCGATAATTCGCTCAGCAGTCCGGACTACCCTCTGTAGTCTTCTGAGGTCCGATTTAGAAGCTGAGCTGAACCAGACAGTTACTGAAGTGCAGAGGATGGATTCGATGATGGTGGAGTAGAACTGTTTCAGCAGCTCCTGTGGCAGGTTAAACTTCCTCAGCTGGCGAAGGAAGTACAACCTCTGCTGGGCCTTTTTCACAATGGAGTCAATGTGAATGTCCCACTTCAGGTCCTGAGAGATAGTGGTGCCCAGGAACCTGAATGACTCCACTGCAGTCACAGTGCTGTTCATGATGGTGAGTGGGGGGAGTGCAGGGGGGTTTCTCCTGAAGTCCACGATCATCTCCACTGTTTTGAGCGTGTTAAGCTCCAGGTTGTTGAGACTGCACCAGACAGCCAGCTCTTTAACCTCCTGTCTGTAAGCAGACTCGTCACCGTCCTGAATGAGGCCGATGAGTGTGGTGTCATCTGCAAACTTCAGGAGCTTGACAGAGGGGTCCATAGATGTGCAGTCAATAGTGTACGGGGAGAAGAGCAGTGGGGAGAGAACACAGCCCTGGGGAGCTCCGGTGCTGATTGTACGGGTGCTGGATGTGTATTTTCCCAGCCTCACTAGCTGCTGCCTGTCTGTCAGTAAGCTGTTGATCCACTGACAGACGGAGGTGGGCACGGAGAGCTGAGTTAGTTTAGGCAGGAGGAGGTTTAGGGTGATCGTGTTGAAGGCAGAGCTGAAATCCACAAACAGGATCCTCACATAGGTCCCCGGTCTGTCTTGGTGTTGCAGAACATAATGCAGTCCGATGTTTACTGCATCGTCCACAGACCTGTTTGCTCTGTAGGCAAACTGAAGAGGATCCAGCAAGGGTCCAGTGATGTCCTTCAGGTGAGCCAGCACCAGTTTTTCAAATGACTTCATGACTACAGACGTTAGAGCCACAGGCCTGTAGTCATTTAGTCCTGTAATTTTGGATTTCTTTGGGATGGGGATGATGGTGGAGCGTTTGAAGCATGAAGGGACTTCGCACAGCTCCAGCGATCCGTTGAAGATCTTTGTGAAGATGGGGGCCAGCTGGTCAGCACAGGATTTCAGACAGGCTGGTGTAACACAATCTGGGCCTGGTGCTTTTTTCCTTTTCTGCTTCCTGAAGACCTGGCGCACCGCATCCTCGCTGATCTGTATTGCAGGTGTGGGGGAGAGGGGGGATGCAGGAGGTGTGAATGGTGAGAGCGCTTGATTGGAGAGGTGTTCAGGGTGGGTTGCAGGAGTTGTGAGTGGTGTGAACAGTTGTTTGGAGAGGCATTCAGGGTTGGTTGCAGGAGTTGTGAATGGTGAGAGCGGTTGATTGGAGAGGTGATCAGGATGGGTTGCAGGAGCTGTTAATGGTGTGAACGGTTGTGTGGAGAGGCATTCAGGGTTGGTTGCAGGAGCTGTGAATGGTGTGAACGTTTGTTTGGAGAGGCATTCAGGGTTGGTTGCAGGAGTTGTTATTGGTGTGAACGGTTGTGTGGAGAGGTGTTCAGGGCAGGTGATGGGTGTTCTTTCAAACCTGCAGTAAAACTCGTTCAGATCGTCTGCCAGTCGTTGATTTTCCACAGTGCTGGGGGGTGGTGTCTTGTAATTGGTGATCTTCTTTAGGCTTTTCCACACTGATGCGGAGTCGTTCGAAGTGAACTGAGTCCTTATTTTTTCAGAATAATTCCTCTTTGCCACTTTGATCTCCTTTTCCAGTTTGTATTTAGCCTGTTTATACAAGACATTGTCCCCCTTCACGTAAGCATCTTCTTTGGCCTGACGGAGCTGTCTGAGTTTTGCAGTGAACCACGGTTTGTCATTGTTGTAATTTAGTTGAGTCTTGGTAGGAATACACATATCCTCACAGAAACTGATATATGATGTTACGGTCTCTGTGAGTTCGTCCAGATCGGTGGCAGCAGCTTCAAAAACACTCCAATCAGTGAGGTCAAAACAAGATTGTAAATCCTGCTCTGCTTCATTAGTCCATCTTTTTACAGTCCTTAATACAGGTTTAGCTGATTTTAGTTTCTGCCTGTAGGTCGGTATAAGATGAACCAGAAGGTGATCAGAATGTCCCAAAGCTGCTCGTGGAACAGAGTGAAATGCATCCTTTATTGTTGTGTAACAGTGATCCAATATATTACTGTCTCTTGTGGGACAAGTAACATGCTGTCTGTATTTTGGCAGTTCACGGGAGAGATTGGCTTTATTAAAGTAACACAGAGCAGCAGTGGGAGAAATCTTTATTTGTCCGAGAGAGCAGAAGCAGTTCGTCCGTTTTGTTGGGTAGAGAGCGGAGATTTGCCAGATGGATGCTAGGCAACGGCGTTCGAAATCCGCGTTTTCTGAGTCTCACGAGCGCTCCCGCTCGCTTTCCCCGCCTGCGCGTCCTCTTGAAGCGTGTGATCAGCGCAGCCGCTCTGCCGACAAGAATGTCCAGCAAAACATCAGAATAGTCGAAAACCGGTGAAATATCGGGAGATGTGTGTTGCCGAATATCCAGCAATTCGTCCCTGGTGAAACTGATTGCAGGAATATAACTAAAGAATATATAATAAAATAATAAAATAATATAAATATAAAATAAAATATAAAATAATAATAATAATAATAATAATAATAATAATAATAATAATAATAATAATAATAATGTAACTACACTAGTCTACTTATAATATAATAAAGCTTGATTGATATTTTTTAGAAAATACTTTGCAGATCCCATCATCCTGAACGACTGTCAATGAAAACGCAAGTCTCCATGCAAATAATCTCTTTAAGTTTTCAATATTGACATGCATCATTAGCTTAACAAAATCATGAATAGGCAAACATGAGTGTGTTTGTGTGTATTTGCCTTAGTTACGACTGCAGTAAAAAATACATGAGTTAATAAAACATCATCTGATCTCCTAAACAGCATAACATCAACCCAGAGCTCATTTGTCACTGTCTGTTTTAAACTAAACAAATGAAGAGGAGTGTTCCTGTCAGCATTCACTCATCCTCATGAAGATATTGATAAATTATATTTACAGAATCAAAACATTAATGAAAACAGTATGAATCAAGCATTATATTCCAGATCATCTTAACCAAACAGGACAGACAGACATTTCAATGGTCTTATTGTCAGGGTGAGTGCAGGATTTATACTTGGGGAGGAGGTTATACATAAAACCGGTTATAGCTTTCATGAGGGACAGCTGTGTATATAATTATATCCTAACAAACAGAACAGCCTTAAATAATGAATAGTTGTCTAAATCATCTTAGATGGTATGTAGGAAGGAATCTTTTTTTTGCTATCTCCTTTAATTGTCTAAATGCATGAATTATTTTCCTGTTTATTTTTAATCTCAGTTTAAATAAATCAAAATTAAATATAAAGTTTAGAATCCAAAAATGCATTACTGCAGTTACATTTTTAGGATTAATAAGTAGAGAAAAGCATGCCAGAATCATGCCTTCCATCTCAGGAAATGCATGAGCTCACTACAAAAGGTATCTGTTAAATGCAATGCATTAGATGAAAGTAAAGGCAAAGAGCAGGAATCGTCTCCTTGTCAATGCTCCTTGTTAATTCTGGAATATATTTACACTCACCTGCCACTTTATTAGGTAGAACTGTTCAATTGCTTGGTAACACAAATTGCTAATCAGCCAATCACATGGCAGCCACTCAACGCCTTTAGGCATCTAAATGCAATGAAGATGACTTGTTGAAGTTCAAGCCGAGCACCAGAATGGGGAAGAAAGGGGATTTAAGTGACGTTGAACGTGGAATTGTTGTTGGTGCCAGATGGTCTGGTCTGAGTATTTCAGAAAGTGCTGATCTACTGATATCTTCACACACAATCATCTCTAGGGTTTACAGAGAATGGTCCGAAAAAGAGAAAAAATCCAGTGAGTGGCAACTGTGTGGACAAAAATGTCTTGTTAATGTCAGAGGTCAGAAGAGAATGGTCAGATGGTCAGAAATGATAGAAAGCAACAGTAACTCAAATAACCACTCGTTGTAACCAAGGCATGCAGAAGACCATCTCTGAACACACGACACACTGAATCCTGAAACAGATGATCTACTGCAGAAGATCATCTCAGAACACACAACACGCCAAACCCTGAAACAGATGATCTACAGCAGCAGAAGACCATCTCTGAACACACAACACACTGAACCCTGAAACAGATGATCTACAGCAGCAGAAGACCGTCTCTGAACACACAACACACTGAACCCTGAAACAGATGACCTACAGCAGAAGACCGTCTCTGAACATACAAAACAAACCGAACCCTGAAACAGATGATCTACGGCAGAAGACCATTTCTGAACACACAACACACTGAACCCTAAAACAGATGATCCACAGCAGCAGAAGACTATCTCTGAACACACAACACACCGAACCCTGAAACAGATGATCTACAGAAGAAGACCGTCTCTGTACACACAACACACCGAACCCTGAAACAGATGATGCACAGCGGCAGAAGACCATCTCTGAACAAACAACACACTGAACCCTGAAATAGATGATCTACAGCAGAAGACCGTCTCTGAACACACAACAAACCAAACCCTGAAACAGATGATCCACGGAAGAAGACCGTCTCTGAACACACAACACACAGAACCCTGAAACAGATGATCCACGGCAGAAGACCGTCTCTGAACACACAACACACTGAACCCTGAAACAGATGATCCACAGCAGAAGACCGTCTCTGAACACACAACACACCGAACCCTGAAACAGATGATCTACAGCAGAAGACCATCTCTGAACACACAACACACTGAACCCTGAAACAGATGATCCACAGCAGAAGACCGTCTCTGAACACACAACACACCGAACCCTGAAACAGATGATCTACAGCAGAAGACCATCTCTGAACACACAACACACCGAACCCTGAAAAAGATGATCCACGGAAGAAGACCGTCTCTGAACACACAACACACAGAACCCTGAAACAGATGATCCACGGCAGAAGACCGTCTCTGAACACACAACACACTGAACCCTGAAACAGATGATCCACAGCAGAAGACCGTCTCTGAACACACAACACACCGAACCCTGAAACAGATGATCTACAGCAGAAGACCGTCTCTGAACACACAACACACTGAACCCTGAAACAGATGATCCACAGCAGAAGACCGTCTCTGAACACACAACACACCGAACCCTGAAACAGATGATCTACAGCAGAAGACCATCTCTGAACACACAACACACCGAACCCTGAAAAAGATGATGATCCACGGCAGAAGACCATCTCTGAACACACAACACACTGAACCCTGAAACAGATGATCCACAGCAGAAGACCGTCTCTGAACACACAACACACCGAACCCTGAAACAGATGATCTACAGCAGAAGACCATCTCTGAACACACAACACACTGAACCCTGAAACAGATGATCTACAGCAGAAGACCGTCTCTGAACACACAACACACCAAACCCTGAAACAGATGATCCACGGAAGAAGACCGTCTTTGAACACATAACACACCGAACACTGAAACAGATGATCCACGGAAGAAGACCATCACTGAACACACAACACACCGAACCCTGAAACAGATGATCCACGGCAGAAGACCATCTCTGAACACACAACACACTGAACCCTGAAACAGATGATCTACAGCAGAAGACCGTCTCTGAACACACAACACACTGAACCCTGAAACAGATGATCCACGGCAGAAGACCATCTCTGAACACACAACACGCCGAACCCTGAAACAGAAGATCTACAGCAGCAGAAGACCATCTCTGAACACACAACACACTGAACCCTGAAACAGATGATCTACAGCAGAAGACCATCTCTGAACATACAACACCTGAACCCTGAAACAGATGATCTACAGCAGCAGAAGGCCATCTCTGAACACACAACACACCGAACCCTGAAACAGATGATCTACAGCAGAAGAAGACCATCTCTGAACACACCACACACCAAACCCTGAAACAGATGATCCACTGCAGCAGAAGACCGTCTCTGAACACACAACACACCGAACCCTGAAACAGATGATCTACGGCAGCATAAGACCATCTCTGAACACACAACACACCGAACCCTGAAACAGATGATCTAAAGCGACCGAAGACCATCTCTGAACACACAACACACCGAACCCTGAAACCGCTGATCCACGGTAGAAGACCGTCTCTGAACACAACGTTCCGAACCCTGAAACAGATGATCCACGGCAGAAGACCATCTCTGAACACACAACACACCGAACCCTGAAACAGATGATCCACTGCAGAAGATTGTCTCTGAACACAACACACCGAACCCTGAAACAGATGATCCACAGCAGCAGAAGACTGTCTCTGAACACACAACATACTGAACCCTGAAAAAGATGATCCACAGCAGAAGACGACCATCTCTTAACACACAACACACTGAACCCTGAAACAGATGACCTACAGCAGAAGACCATCTCTGAACACACAACACACTGAACCCTGAAACAGATGATCTACAGCAGCAGAAGACCATCTCTGAACACACAACACACCGAACCCTGAAATAGATGATCTACGGCAGCAGAAGACCATCTCTGAACACACAACACACCGAACCCTGAAACAGATGATCTACAGCGACCGAAGACCATCTCTGAACACGCAACACACTGAACCCTAAAACAGATGATCTACAGCGGCAGAAGACCATCTCTGAACACACAACACACCGAACCCTGAAAGAGATGATCTAAAGCAGCAGAAGACCGTCACTGAACACACAACACGCCGAACCCTGAAACAGATGATCCACAGCAGCAGAAGACCGTCTCTGAACACACAACACACTGAACCCTGAAACAGATGATCCACAGCAGCAGAAGACCATCTCTGAACACACAACATACTGAACCCTGAAACAGATGATCCACAGCGGCAGAAGACCATCTCTGAACACACAACACGCCGAACCCTGAAACAGATGATCTACAGCAGAAGATCGTCTCTGAACACACAACACACCAAACCCTGAAACAGATGATCCACGGCAGAAGACCATCTCTGAACACACAACACACCGAACCCTGAAACAGATGATCTACAGCAGCAGAAGACTGTCTCTGAACACACAACATACTGAACCCTGACACAGATGATCCACAGCAGCAGAAGACCGTCTCTGAACACACAACATACTGAACCCTGAAACAGATGATCCACAGCAGCAGAAGACCATCTCTGAACACACAACATACTGAACCCTGAAACAGATGATCCACAGCGGCAGAAGACCATCTCTGAACACACAACACGCCGAACCCTGAAACAGATGATCTACAGCAGAAGATCGTCTCTGAACACACAACACACCAAACCCTGAAACAGATGATCCACGGCAGAAGACCATCTCTGAACACACAACACACCAAACCCTGAAACCGCTGATCCACGGTAGAAGACCGTCTCTGAACACAACGCACCGAACCCTGAAACAGATGATCCACGGCAAAAGACCATCTCTGAACACACAACACACCGAACCCTGAAACAGATGATCTACAGCAGCAGAAGACTGTCTCTGAACACACAACACACTGAACCCTGAAACAGATGACCTACAGCAGAAGACCATCTCTGAACACACAACACACTGAACCCTGAAACAGATGATCTACATCAGCAGGGGACCATCTCTGAACACACAACACACCGAACCCTGAAACAGATGATGTACGGCAGCAGAAGACCATCTCTGAACACACAACACACCGAACCCTGAAACAGATGATCTACGGCAACAGAAGACCATATCTGAACACACAACACACTGAACCCTGAAACAGATGATCTACAGCAGAAGACCGTCTCTGAACACACAACACACCGAACCCTGAAACAGATGATCTACAGAAGCAGAAGACCATCTCTGAACACGCAACACGCCAAACCCTGAAACAGATGATCCACAGCAGCAGAAGACCATCTCTGAACACACAACACACTGAACCCTGAAACAGATGATCTACAGTAGAAGACCGTCTCTGAACACACAACACACTGAACCCTGAAACAGATGATCTACAGTAGAAGACCGTCTCTGAACATACAAAACACCGAACCCTGAAACAGATGATCTACTGCAGAAGACCGTCTCTGAACACACAATACACTGATCCCTGAAACAGATGATCTACAGCAGCAGAAGACCGTCTCTGAACACACAACACACCGAACCCTGAAACAGATGATCCACAGCAGCAGAAAACCATCTCTGAACACACAACACACTGAACCCTGAAACAGATGATCTACAGCAGAAGACCATCTCTGAACATACAACACACTGAACCCTGAAACAGATGATCTACAGCAGCACAAGACCATCTCTGAACACACAATACACTGAACCCTGAAACAGATGATCCACGGCAGAAGACCATCTCTGAACACACAACACACTGAACCCTGAAACAGATGATCCACAGCAGCAGACGACCGTCTCTGAACACACAACACACTGAACTCTGAAACAGATGATCTACAGCAGAAGACCATCTCTGAACACGCAACACACCGAACCCTGAAACAGATGATCTACAGCAGCAGAAGACCGTCTCTGAACACACAACACACCGAACCCTGAAACAGATGATCTACAGCAGCAGAAGACCATCTCTGAAGACGCAACACGCCGAACCCTGAAACAGATGATCCACAGCAGCAGAAGACCATCTCTGACAACACAACACACTGAACCCTGAAACAGATGATCTACAGCAGCAAAAGACCGTCTCTGAACACACAACACACCGAACCCTGAAACAGATGATCCACAGCAGCAGAAAAACATCTCTGAACACACAACACACTGAACCCTGAAACAGATGATCTACAGCAGCAGAAGACCATCTCTGAACACGCAACACAACGAACCCTGAAACAGATGATCTACAGCAGCAGAAGACCGTCTCTGAACACACAACACACCGAACCCTGAAACAGATGATCTACAGCAGCAGAAGACCATCTCTGAACACGCAACACGCCAAACCCTGAAACAGATGATCCACAGCAGCAGAAGACCATCTCTGAACACACAACACACTGAACCCTGAAACAGATGATCTACAGCAGCAAAAGACCGTCTCTGAACACACAACACACCGAACCCTGAAACAGATGATCCACAGCAGCAGAAAACCATCTCTGAACACACAACACACTGAACCCTGAAACAGATGATCTACAGCAGAAGACCATCTCTGACCATACAACACACTGAACCCTGAAACAGATGATCTACAGCAGAAGAAGAAAATCTCTGAACACACAACACACTGAACCCTGAAACAGATGATCTACAGCAGAAGACCGTCTCTGAACACACAACACACCGAACCCTGAAACAGATTATCTACAGCAGCAGAAGACCATCTCTGAACACGCAACACGCCGAACCCTGAAACAGATGATCCACAGCAGCAGAAGACCATCTCTGAACACACAACACACTGAACCCTGAAACAGATGATCTACAGTAGAAGACCGTCTCTGAACATACAACACACCGAACCCTGAAGCAGATGATCCACGGCAGAAGACCATCTCTGAACACACAGCACACTGAACCCTGAAACAGATGATCCACAGCAGCAGAAGACCGTCTCTGAACAAACAACACGCCGAACCCTGAAACAGATGATCCACAGCAGCAGAAGACCGTCTCTGAACACACAACACACTGAACCCTGAAACAGATGATCCACAGCAGAAGACCATCTCTGAAAACACAACACACTGATCCCTGAAACAGATGATCCACAGCAGCAGAAGGCCGTCTCTGAACACACAACACACTGAACCCTGAAACTAATGATCCAGAGCAGAAGACCGTCTCTGAACACACAACACACTGAACCCTGAAACAGATGATCCACAGCAGAAGACCATCTCTGAAAACACAACACACTGATCCCTGAAACAGATGATCCACAGCAGCAGAAGACCATCTCTGAACACACAACATGCCGAACCCTGAAACAGATGATCTACAGCAGAAGACCATCTCAGAACACAAAACACACCAAACCCTGAAACAGATGATCCACGGCAGAAGACCATCTCTGAACACAAAACACACCAAACCCTGAAACAGATGATCCACGGCAGAAGAAGACCATCTCTGAACACACAACACACTGAACCCTGAAACAGATGATCTACAGCAGAAGACCGTCTCTGAACACACAACACATCGAACCCTGAAACCGCTGATCCACAGTAGAAGACCGTCTCTGAACACAACACACCGAACCCTGAAACAGATGATTCACGGCAGAAGACCATCTCTGAACACACAACACACCGAACCCTGAAACAGATGATCCACGGCAGAAGACCGTCTCTGAACACAACACACCGAACCCTGAAACAGATGATCCACAGCAGCAGAAGACTGTCTTTGAACACACAACATACTGAACCCTGAAAAAGATAATCCACAGCAGAAGACGACCATCTCTGACAACACAACACACTGAACCCTGAAACAGATGACCTACAGCAGAAGCCCATCTCTGAACACACAACACACCGAACCCTGAAACAGATGATCTACAGCAGCAGAAGACCATCTCTGAACACGCAACACGCCGAACCCTGAAACAGATGATCCACAGCAGCAGAAGACCATCTCTGAACACACAACACACTGAACTCTGAAACAGATGATCTACAGCAGAAGACCGTCTCTGAACATACAACACTCCGAACCCTGAAACAGATGATCTACAGCAGCAGAAGACCATCTCTGAACACACAACACACTGAACCCTGAAGCAGATGATCCACGGCAGAAGACCATCTCTGAACACACAACACACTGAACCCTGAAACAGATGATCCACAGCAGCAGAAGACCTTCTCTGAACACACAACACACCGAACCCTGAAACAGATGATCTACAGCAGCAGAAGACCATCTCTGAACACGCAACACGCCGAACCCTGAAACAGATGATTCACAGCAGCAGAAGACCATCTCTGAACACACAACACACTGAACCCTGAAACAGATGATCTACAGCAGCAAAAGACCGTCTCTGAACACACAAAACACTGAACCCTGAAACAGTTGATCTACAGCACCAGAAGACCATCTCTGAACATACAACACACTGAACCTTGAAACAGATGATCTACAGCAGAAGAAGACCATCTCTGAACACACAATACACTGAACCCTGAAACAGATGATCCACGGCAGAAGACCATCTCTGAACACACAACACACTGAACCCTGAAACAGATGATCCACAGCAGCAGACGACCGTCTCTGAACACACAACACACTGAACTCTGAAACAGATGATCTACAGCAGCAGAAGACCATCTCTGAACACGCAACACACCGAACCCTGAAACAGATGATCTAAAGCAGCAGAAGACCGTCTCTGAACACACAACACACCGAACCCTGAAACAGATGATCCACAGCAGCAGAAAACCATCTCTGAACACACAACACACTGAACCCTGAAACAGATGATCTACAGCAGAAGACCATCTCTGACAACACAACACACTGAACCCTGAAACAGATGACCTACAGCAGAAGCCCATCTCTGAACACACAACACACCGAACCCTGAAACAGATGATCTACAGCAGCAGAAGACCATCTCTGAACACGCAACAAGCCGAACCCTGAAACAGATGATCCACAGCAGCAGAAGACCATCTCTGAACACACAACACACTGAACTCTGAAACAGATGATCTACAGCAGAAGACCGTCTCTGAACATACAACACTCCGAACCCTGAAACAGATGATCTACAGCAGCAGAAGACCATCTCTGAACACACAACACACTGAACCCTGAAGCAGATGATCCACGGCAGAAGACCATCTCTGAACACACAACACACTGAACCCTGAAACAGATGATCCACAGCAGCAGAAGACCTTCTCTGAACATACAACACACCGAACCCTGAAACAGATGATCTACAGCAGCAGAAGACCATCTCTGAACACGCAACACGCCGAACCCTGAAACAGATGATTCACAGCAGCAGAAGACCATCTCTGAACACACAACACACAGAACCCTGAAACAGATGATCTACAGCAGCAAAAGACCGTCTCTGAACACACAATACACTGAACCCTGAAACAGATGATCTACAGCACCAGAAGACCATCTCTGAACATACAACACACTGAACCCTGAAACAGATGATCTACAGCAGAAGAAGACCATCTCTGAACACACAATACAGTGAACCCTGAAACAGATGATCCACGGCAGAAGACCATCTCTGAACACACAACACACTGAACCCTGAAACAGATGATCCACAGCAGCAGACGACCGTCTCTGAACACACAACACACTGAACTCTGAAACAGATGATCTACAGCAGCAGAAGACCATCTCTGAACACGCAACACACCGAACCCTGAAACAGATGATCTAAAGCAGCAGAAGACCGTCTCTGAACACACAACACACCGAACCCTGAAACAGATGATCCACAGCAGCAGAAAACCATCTCTGAACACACAACACACTGAACCCTGAAACAGATGATCTACAGCAGAAGACCATCTCTGAACATACAACACACTGAACCCTGAAACAGATGATCTACAGCAGAAGAAGACCATCTCTGAACACACAATACACTGAACCCTGAAACAGATGCTCCACGGCAGAAGACCATCTCTGAACACACAACACACTGAACCCTGAAACAGATGATCCACAGCAGCAGAAGACCGTCTCTGAACACACAACACACTGAACTCTGAAACAGATGATCTACAGCAGAAGACCGTCTCTGAACACACCACACACCGAACCCTGAAACAGATGATCTACAGCAGCAGAAGACCATCTCTGAACACGCAACACGCCGAACCCTGAAACAGATGATCTACAGCAGAAGACCGTCTCTGAACATACAACACACCGAACCCTGAAACAGATGATCTACAGCAGCAGAAGACCATCTCTGAACACACAACACACTGAACCCTGAAACAGATGATTCACAGCAACAGAAGACCATCTCTGAACACACAACACAATGAACCCTGAAACAGATGATCCTCAGCAGAAGACCGTCTCTGAACACACAACACACTGAACCCTGAAACAAATGATCCACGGCAGAAGACCATCTCTGAACACACAACACACTGAACCCTGAAACAGATGATCTACAGCAGCAGAAGACCATCTCTGAACACACAACACACTGAACCCTGAAACAGATGATTCACAGCAACAGAAGACCCTCTCTGAACACACAACACACTGAACCCTGAAACAGATGATCCTCAGCAGAAGACCGTCTCTGAACACACAACACACTGAACCCTGAAACAGATGATCCACGGCAGAAGACCATCTCTGAACACACAACACACTGAACCCTGAAACAGATGATCCACAGCAGCAGAAGACCATCTCTGAACACACAACACACCGAACCCTGAAACAGATGATCTACAGCAGCAGAAGACGATCTCTGAACACGCAACACGCCGAACCCTGAAACAGATGATTCACAGCAGCAGAAGACCATCTCCGAACATACAACACACTGAACCCTGAAACAGATGATCTACAGCAGAAGACCGTCTCTGAACATACAACACACCGAACCCTGAAACAGATGATCCACAGCAGCAGAAGACCATCTCTGAACACACAACACACTGAACTCTGAAACAGATGATCCACAGCAGCAGAAGACCATCTCTGAACACACAACACACTGAACTCAACACGCAACACTGAACTGAACACACTGAACACGCAACACGCCGAACCCTGAAACAGATGATCCACAGCAGAAGACCGTCTCTGAACATACAACACACCGAACCCTGAAACAGATGATCCACAGCAGCAGAAGACCATCTCTGAACACACAACACACTGAACCCTGAAACAGATGATCTACAGCAGAAGACCGTCTCTGAACATACAACACACCGAACCCTGAAACAGATGATCTACAGCAGCAGAAGACCATCTCTGAACACACAACACACTGAACCCTGAAACAGATGATCTACAGCAGAAGACCATCTCTGAACATACAACACACCGAACCCTGAAACAGATGATCCACAGCAGAAGAAGACCATCTCTGAACACACAATACACTGAACCCTGAAACAGATGCTCCACGGCAGAAGACCATCTCTGAACACACAACACACTGAACCCTGAAACAGATGATCCACAGCAGCAGAAGACCGTCTCTGAACACACAACACACTGAACTCTGAAACAGATGATCTACAGCAGAAGACCGTCTCTGAACATACAACACACCGAACCCTGAAACAGATGATCTACAGCAGCAGAAGACCATCTCTGAACACACAACACACTGAACCCTGAAACAGATGATCTACAGCAGAAGACCATCTCTGAACACACAACACACTGAACCCTGAAACAGATGATCTACAGCAGAAGAAGACCATCTCCAGAAGACCATTAGAAACCCCCCTGCACTTTCCCCACTCACCATCATGAACAGCACTGTGACTGCAGTGGAGTCATTCAGATTCCTGGGAACCACCATCTCTCAGGACCTGAAGTGGGACAATCACATTGGCTCCATTGTGAAAAAAGCCCAACAAAGGTTGTACTTCCTTCGCCAGCTGAGGAAGTTTAACCTGCCACAGGAGCTGCTGAAACAGTTCTACTCAGCCGTCATTGAGTCAGTCCTGTGTACTTCAATTACTGTCTGGTTTGGTTCAGCTACAAAATCAGAAGACTACAGAGAACTGTTCGGACTGCTGAAAGGATTATTGGTGCTCCCCTGCCAACCCTCCAAGAACTGTACACATCCAGAGTGAGGAAAAGGACTCAGAAAATCACTCTGGATCCCTCACATCCAAGTCACCCCATCTTTGAACTTTTGCCATCTGGCCGGCGCCTCAGAGCCGCAAATACCAGAACAGCAAGGCACAAGAATAGTTTCTTCCCCCAGGCAATCTACCTCATGAACAGTTAAATGTTTCCCACTTAAACTTATGCAAAAATGTGCAATATCCTTATATTTATTTGTTACCCCTCCATCCTAGAACATTCCTGCATCTCACTCAATCCTATTCCATTATCATTTATAGCACAGTTGTTTTTATAGCCAATTTGTAAATCTCCTGTAAATTTTTTTTTTTTTTTTGGTCTGTGTGTTGTTGTCTCTGTTTACTGGAAGCTTATGTCACTAAAACAAATTCCTTGTATGCGCAAGCATACTTGGCAATAAAGCTCTTTCTGATTCTGATTCTGATTCTGATTCTGATTCTGATTCTCTTTCTGATTCTGATCTCTGAACACACAATACACTGAACCCTGAAACAGATGCTCCACGGCAGAAGACCATCTCTGAACACACAACACACTGAACCCTGAAACAGATGATCCACAGCAGCAGAAGACCGTCTCTGAACACACAACACACTGAACTCTGAAACAGATGATCTACAGCAGAAGACCGTCTCTGAACACACAACACACCGAACCCTGAAACAGATGATCTACAGCAGCAGAAGACCGTCTCTGAACACACAACACACTGAACCCTGAAACAGATGATCCTCAGCAGAAGACCGTCTCTGAACATACAACACACCGAACCCTGAAACAGATGATCCACAGCAGCAGAAGACCATCTCTGAACACACAACACACTGAACCCTGAAACAGATGATCTACAGCAGAAGACCATCTCTGAACACACAACACACTGAACCCTGAAACAGATGATCTACAGCAGAAGACCTTCTCTGAACACACGACACACTGAACCCTGAAACAGATGATCCACACCAGAAGAAGACCATCTCTGAAAACACAATACACTGAACCCTGAAACAGATGCTCCACGGTAGAAGACCGTCTCTGAACACAACGTACCGAACCCTGAAACAGATGATCCACGGCAGCAGAAGACCTTCTCTGAACACACAACACACTGAACCCTGAAACAGATGATCCACGGCAGCAGAAGACCTTCTCTGAACACACAACACACTGAACCCTGAAACAGATGATCCTCAGCAGAAGACCTTCTCTGAACACACGACACACTGAACCCTGAAACAGATGATCCACAGCAGAAGAAAACCTTCTCTGAACACACAATACACTGAAGACCACACCGGGTGATGCTCCTGTCAGATAAGAACAGGGAACAGAGGATACAATTCACACATGATCACCAAAACTGGACAATAGAAGATTGGGAAAACGTTGTCTGGTCTGAGTCTCGATTTCTGCTGCGACATTCAGATGGTAGGGTCAGATTATGGACTAAAGAACATGAAAGCATGGATCCATCCTGCCTCGTCTCAATGGTTCAGGCTGCTGGTGGTGTAATGGTGTGGGGATATTTTCTTTGGGCCCCTTAGTACCAATTGAGCATTGTTTAGTAAATAGAATACTGATTACATTGCTAATGTAAACATATAAAATAGAATCAAATTGTGTGTGTGTGTGTGTGTATTTTTCTTTAAACTAGTACTTGAAATTACATTTGATTAAAATAAATAAATAAAACTGCCACCTCATTTCAGAACAGCGCTGCACACCACTGGTATCTATAAGAGATGTCTATGTCTCCCTTCCTCTTCTTTATTTAGACCTTCTGTCACACAGTTACATAAAATAAATCAGATAAAGCTGCACTATAAGATTGCATTTATTTGAATGCATTTGTCATCATAGCGAAATTGTGTGTTAATTAGTCACAGCAATAGATGCCATAACTTCTTAGTTTCTAAGCAGTTTTATTGAATAATTACAGGACAGTGTTGGCAATACTGTCTGTAAGCATGTGTGTAAAGTCAGAGCAGGCAGCAGCTTAGTGGCTATTAACTACAATAAACTGTTCAAAATATACATTCACCCAATTAATACCCAGTATAAACAAACATAAATTCATCCTCACTTAGATTCAAAAGTGTATAGGAATCGTTTTGGGTCTCATCTGTATTTTCACCAGCTGCTCTTCCAGATGTTCAGCTTTCTCCAGACAGACCAACACTGGAAATGAGAGGCTTAAATAATAATAATAATAATAATAATAATAATAATAATATAGGCATATAGGATATGTAAAACTTTGTCCTGTAATTGTATAGCTGCTAATTTTCTGTTTTTATTATGTTATAAAATACAAGCATAAAAAATATAAGCATTTGATTGTGCTTTAGTGTACACTTTATGACTCCTTTTCTTCTTATTATTTTTTTTTTATTAATTTATAAATTAATTAATTAAAAGGAGCAGGAAAATAGAAATACACATTTAAATTAAATGACAAAAAAATGATGTAGGAAATGCTTCAAAGACTGGGGAAAATATGTCAATGACTTGCTGAAGTGCACAAAAACCAGCTATGTATTGGACCCATAAATAACATCTCTCTCTCTCTCTCTCTCTCTCCCTCTCTCTATACTGTAAATAAATAAATAGATTTAAATAAATGTATGCATTTAGCAGACGCTTCCAAAGCGACTTATAGTGCATTCAGGCTAACATTTTTTACCTAACATAATATATAAATATATAAAGTATATTATATATTATTATGAAAAGTATAATATTGTACACTATAATATAATAAAATATTGTATTGCATTATAGTTATTATATCCAAGTTGTCTGTCTGGAGCGCAGCATTAGATTAACAGTGGATTTATACTTCATCCGTCGCGTTTGAGCGCCGCTGTACAGACGCACGTGAACTGCAGAAACACGAAAAGAGATTTGTAAAATAAGATTCCACAACATTTAAAAAAAAACTTTTTCAGCCCTGGAAGTTGCTGTTTTAAAATGTAATGGCTTTTGGTGATTAATGGCAGAGTATTGAATAAAACTAAATCGAATAACCACCAAATAAAAAAATAAAAAAAATTGTCCTTTGTTATAACAAACTGAGAATTTGACATGCAAAAAAAGCTTGGATTATGCTGACTAGAATTTTTGCTGGAATGCATTTTAAATTAAACATATATTTCATTTTTATTTCGGCTAAAATTCCAGTCAGCATAATCAAAACATTATTGGCATGTCTAGCATTTACATGAATTATATTATTTACAAAAGAATTCGGAATGTTTAGTAAAGAGATCGAATTGAAGGGAAAATATATAGCTCGGAGGCCACGACATAATATCACGTTCCCACGAGGTAATATGACGTTCCCTAAAATGAATATCATATTATCACTTTCCCACGAGTTATAATGTCTTGGTCGCGACAAAACTAAGAATCAAACATATCACCTTATTGGCACTTAGTATTTTGAGAAGGAGGGCTGAGAAATAAATTAAGTTATTCGAGACACTATGATCCAAAAGCGCACCTTTTGTTAATAAAAGTTAAATTTCTTCGTTTAATATAAGGGAGCATCTTTATTGTTGCTGTTTTCATGAAATAAAAATAAATAAATAAATAAAAAAATAGACCACAAAAAAGTTTTAAAACAGGGAAAATACCTTATTTATTTGGGTTTCAACGCAAATAGGCTATATCCGTCTTATTCATATTGTTAATAAAAGTTGCCTATGCGAATTTGCCATTGTACTAGATTATGGCTGATGAATTTTAATTAATAGGTTTATAATGAACCACAAACTTAACCAAAGGGCAAATCCAAAGACCGTTTATTCATTTGTTTTATAATGCGGGTAAAAACATATTTTCCCTATTCATATTGTTAAATAAAAGTTCAAAGTTTAATATAAGTGAATTTGTCATCGTACTGTTTTATTGCATAGCCTTTTTTAATTAATTAATAATAATGATAATAATAATAAGCCACAGACTAAGCATGAAGTAAGGGGGAAATCCAAAAACCTTTTATTTATTTGTTACAACGCGGGTATGTCTTATTCATTCTGTTAATAAAAGTTTCATATTTAATAAAAGCTACTTTGTCATTGTAGTATTGCTGATGTTGTTTGTGGGATTATTATTTATTTTTTTTTAAATTCTTATTAAGAGTAATACTGAATCAACCTTAAGCATTTAAACCCTTTGGTTTAAAAGACTTAATACTTTCAAAAAATAAAACAGCTGATAGTTTGTACTCTATCAACTAAACACTTTACTAAATGTTGAGAATCACCTGAAATAACACTCACAAACAGTCACATCATTTACGTTAGACAGACAGAAAATCTACACACATTTCCATTCATTTCGTTGGAACCATTTATATATATATATATATATATATATATATATATATATATGGTTTTTTTCCACATTGATTTGATTATTCACCATGACTCTTTCAGACAGATTTCCTCCTAAACGATGGGTATGAACGAAATGATCTGTGATCTGATGAAAGAGATATTATAACTCTTTTCTATAAGTTCTCTTTTCTTTGGAAGATGTTTCAGTTGCTGCTTCCATTGCAGATTTGCAGTTACCTAAAGTACCAGTTTAATCTGAGCTTAATGTTAGAGGAAAAATACAGGCTTGTTAGCTTTTTATGCTGATATTCATAGTCTGATATTCACAAGTCTGTAAAAAAAAAAAACCTTTTAAGAAAAACATGTATTGTATGCATACTGTAGATATTAGATATACTGCACAAAAATCTGGCTGTGAAATAGTTTTCTTTCAGAAATTGCTAATAATATTTACATACTGAACACACTCAATTCTCCCTGCTACTGCAACTATTGTTGTGTGATTAAAAATTAAGAGTTAAAAGGAAATAATAATAATAATAATACACTGGTCTATTCATAATATAATAAATCTTGAATCTTAAATAAGAAAATACATTGCAGATTCCATCATCCTGAGCAATTTTCAATGAAATTGCAAGTCTCCATGCAAATAATTCCTTTCTTTGATTTTTCAGTATTGACATGCATCATTAGCTTAACAAATTCATGAATATGCAAACATGAGTGTGTTTGCATTTGTTACTTCAGTAAAAACTACATTGACTAATAAAACATCTTTCAATCTCCTAAACAGCTTTACATCGACCCAGAGCTCATTTGTCATTGTCTGTTTTAAAGTAAACAAATGAAGAGCAGAGTTCAGCAGGACAAATCCTGTCAGCATTCACTCATCCTCATGAAGATATTGATAGATTATATTTTAATCAGAATCATAACTTTAAAGAAAACAGTAGTAATCAATATGACTTATGCACGTATCATATTGATTAAAAAGCTCTTAAATTCCTTCTTATTTAACACACCTTATTGGAGTGTACTCCATGACGTGAGCTGAGTGTGTCAGAGAAGAGAGACATACAAAATGTGCAGAGCAGGGGCCCCATTATAAGCGGTCAAAATAGCATTTTAATAAAATATACAAGTAAATAAATTAATTAAGGTGTGCTCTTCATTTAAACCATCCAAAGTGCGCGTGCACACACACACACACACACACACACGCACACGCACAAACACACACACGCACGCACACACGCACACACACACACACACACACACACACCGAACACAGAGCAGCAGCCACACTGTAAAAAAGAAAAGTTATTACAAGGTAATTTGCTGCACATCTTTTTTGAGTTTACTCAACTTTTAAACGAATTAGTTCACTTAACTCAATTCACTGAGTAAGGTCACATGTCTCCCAACTTAAAATCTTTTGTTCAGCTGATTGAGTTTTTATAGTTGAAAAAACTTTTGTTATGTAATTTCAACTTTTAATGTTATTTTCACTTGACTTAATAAAGTATGTTCAGTTGACTAAAAATGTGTTTTTAAACAGCATCACAAGGTTAAAAAAAAATACTACATGCTTGATATTTTGGTTCAGGTTTTATTTCAAACCAGCAGCAACACATTGGTAACTTTAGCCATACTCATTCTTAAAAAAAATTATTAAATGAGTAGGCAAAAAAAAAAAATAGTGCTATCTCATTCAACCGATCCTAAATACTTTAAATGTTCTGTTTAACATTTTAAATTGTTAACAGAAAACATGTTACAAAACGAACAATATAAGTGCAAGTTAAAGGAGTATGCTGACTTTTTGGGGCTTTAGCTTATTTAAACCGTATCCAGCACAGTGTTGGCACGCTTCATTGCACATGCAGCAATTTCATGGTCGTTACAGTGCGCATGCTCCAACCTCCAACCCAACTTGTATACTTGTTAACTTGAATTTACAAATTTAATTTACAATTAATTCTAGATTGGTCCAACGATTGTTGAACCAGCGTCTTTTCACTAGTTATGCCAACATTGTTGCATTTAATTGTCCAGTTAACTAAAATATAATCATTAGTCTAACTTTTTGTGAGTTGGATTTTTACAGTGTACCATCACAATAACAATACATCAATACCAGTACTATGACTAAATTAATAGTGCAATTTTGTTGTAAATTACAATACAGTGGTCATGTAGCCTATTTATCTGCTCATGTCATTAGCATTATTATGATTTATTATTTGCTCAGTAATCGTAACCCATTCTGTTGTAATTATATCATTCTTTATAGTATCAATACTAATAGTAAGTAACAATTATTATCATCCCTACTACGGTTTTTATTAAATAACATCACAATCACAATCCTGTGAACAACAAGATTCCTCCCTCAGTCTTGTATTTTGTCAACACCATTTCTTTGTACCATAAAAAGCTTCCTACCAGTGGTCATCCTTCACAAAACTTAACATCTACCACAGTTTTATCATAGGTAGATTGCAAAATGTTTCTATATGAGCATTTCAATCAAATGTAATTTATGCAATATTTCATCACGGGAGAAAATCAAGCCACAGCAACAGTTCAAAATCAGCCCAATTCCGTGGAAAAAAGTGGATTTGGCATCCTACATCCAACACAAGCTGCAACCAAAATTATTTTAATACTCCTCATATTGATGGCAGCCCCCCAATCAGCAAAAATTATATGCAACATTATAATGTTTGTATGAGCAGGAAAATGACCAGAAATTGTGAGTGGGGTTAAGAAAACAGTCACACGCAGGGCTTTAATACAAAAATGCACACAATGAATTGTGATTAGAGAAAGCAAAAAAAAAAACGAATCCCTGATATTTTGGATGATTTACAAATCTCGAGAGGACGCAAGTCCAAAAAAGAGGACATGTCCGGAGGAAAAGGACCTATAATCAACCTTTTTTAACAGTGTTATGCGTGAAACCATATTATTATTATTAATTAACCAATCATTATTGCCTCATTGTTTTTATTTAATACGTTAAGTCATGGAAACTAGAAAATTAAGTAAAATGTGTTGTTGGTGGTGAAATTATGTATGGGATGGTGCCCCCCTGGGAGTTGGTGTCCTACGCAAACTGCGTAGGCTACTCTAGGGAACGGCGGTAGTCTAGGAGTATTTTCTCATTGTATTTTCACCTACTTTTCCTCCAGATGTCCAGCGGGGCTCAGCGTCTCCAGACAGATATATGATTATATGCTTGTATAATTTATTGTATAATTATATAATTGTATAATTATTTATAAAATGAATTGTATAATTATAAAAATTATGAATTATGTTAATGGTTAATAATGAATTAGGTTAATATTTTGACAATTATAATTATTATTATTAGTCAAACCTTTATTTTTACAATCCCAATTTGGATGTTTTTTTTTTTTTTTTTTTTTAAATCAAGAATCTCTGATTTGTAAATTCTCTTGAACCTTTATTTGACAAAAGTACAAAGAAAAGATTTCCAATGTTTTCACTGACCACTTAATTGGATTTTGTAAATGTAAACACATTTTGATTTTGATGGCCGCAGCACACTAGCACATTCACTCTTTGTCTACAAACCCACACTGTTGTAGCACATGCAGGATGAGAACTGGCATCATCTTGATCTAACAATCATGGACTTCCCGTGATAGAAGACATCTGGACAGAATTATACGTCTGTGTACGTACAATCACAATATATGCTGTTATCACAGCATAGAACTGATTTATAGCTTTCTCCCAAAGTAACAGAGATTCAGGTTGTGGTTGTGGTTATATTTAACACCACAGCATGACAGTTTCTTATTCAATGCCATCTCAGGGGTCAAAGATCAAGCATATTCACCTGAGGTTTCCTGTTTTGCCCTACACAGAGAGAGATTTATCTTGATTCTCTTAATCTTTTCATGATAGTTGGTGAAAGACTATATTTTACATTGAGAAATGTGATTTTTGATTTGTTTGACACTGATAATGTCACATGGAACGTCTCGGTTACGTATGGTAACCCTCGTTCCCTGAAGGAGGGAACGGAGATGCCACATCGGTGACCGACGCAAAATGGGATATTGCTTCGATAGACCAATCTACTTCGACTGTAAACTAAACGAGCCAATGCACATTTGCATGCAATTATTGCAACTATTAATATTAGGTGTAGGCTGGGGCTCGGAACAAGTAGTTCCACCCACCATTGTCAAAGGACTACCTCACTGGGTGATATTGGATAACACTGGGAAAACATACCCGTTCTGCTTGGAACAAGGACGCTGCGGAAGCCCCAACCTTCATCAAGGTCTCGGGGGCAAATACACATATAGGATCTGTTTAGGAGTATATGGAGAAATTTGAGGTGATTAAAACCCTCTTGTGAAGGCAGAAGTCTTCCGGGGAAACACGGGCTCTAAGGCTATACCATGGACTATACACATACGAGTACCGCTTAGGTCTCAATATGGAACCCAGCCTTCCATGGTTCTCATGGATTCAACATGAAGGCCTGGCGCCAGACATTCCACCGCGTCCAGCTGCCTAGGGTGATGGAGGATCTCAACAGGGTCTACAGTACGGACACTCTGGAGCAGTTTAAGCAAGCTGACACTAACCAGGGCCTCTCAGTGCCACTACAGGAGGATACCGGCTCTACAAGAAGGCTATAGAACCTAGCGAACGTGTTAGGGGTTGCCCAGCCCACAGCTCTACAAATATCTGTCAACGAGGCACCACAAGCCAGCGCCCAGGAGGATGCAACACTTCTAGTTGAGTGAGCTCGCAACCTGAATGGGCAAGGCACACCCTGAGCCTGATAAGCCAGGGCTATGGCATCCACAATCTAGTAGGCCATCCTCTGCTTAGAGACGGCTCTCCCCTTCTGCCGGCCTCCATAACAGACAAAGAGATGGTCTGAGGTCCTGAAGCTTTGTGTCCGGTCTACATAGCACCTTAATGCTCAGACGGGACAGAGCAAAGCCAGGGCTAAGTCTAGCTCCTCCAGGAGCAGCATTTGCAAGTTCACCACTTGGTCTTTGAATGATGTAGTGGGAACCTTGGGCACGTAGCCGGGCCGGGGCCTCAGAATTACCTGGAAATCAGCCGGCCCGAACTCTAGGCACAAATCGTCGCCCGAAAATGCATGCAGGTCCCCTACCCTCTTGATGGAGGCCAGTGCAAGCAGGAGCAGAGTTTTCAATGAAAGAAACTTTAGCTCAACTGAATGCAAAGGCTCGAATGGGCCCTGCTGTAGTGATTTAAGCACTAGAGTCAGGTCCCAAGAGGGTATAGAGGGTGGCCGGGAAGGATTTAACCTCCTGGCCCCTCTAAGGAACCTGAAGATGATGATCATGCTTACCCAAAGACTTCCCATTCAAGGGGTCATGGTACCCAGCAATAGCGGCAGCCTGAACTTTGAGGGTGGAGGGAAAGGAAGGAAAGGAAAAGGAAGGAAAGGAAAGCAAGCTCTATTTCCCAGTTGACCCGAAGGCCCAACAGGCTCAGGTGCCGGAGCACCACATCCCTGTGCTCGCACAACTGATCCCGAGACTGTGCTAGTATCAGCAAATCATCTAGATAGTTGAGAATGCGAACACCCTGCTCTCTGAAGGGACAAAGAGCCGCCTCCATGACTTTTGTGAAGACACGGGGAAACAGGGACAGCCCGAAGGGCAGGACCTTGTACTGATATGCCCGTCCTTCGAACGCAAACCGCAGAAAAGGTCTGTGGCACGGAAGAATGGATACATGAAAGTACGCGTCCTTCAGGTCGATCGCTGAAAACCAATCTTGTGGACGGACGCTCCCGAAAATGCATTTCTGTGTCAACATCTTGAATGGTAGCCGATAAAGGGCCAGATTCAAAACTCCTAGATCCAAGATCGCTTGTAACCCACCGCCTTTCTTGGGTACAATGAAGTAAGGGCTGTAAAACCCCGTCCTCATACTGTAGGGAAGCGGATACCGCTGAACTTGGGGGGACGCCGGGCAAACTGAATCGCATAGCTGAGGCTGATGGTTCGCAGAAGCCAGCGAGACGGGCTGGGAAGCGCTGACCAGGTACTTAAAAAACGTACAAGTGGGACCAGCGGAACCACAGCCGTACCCGCAGTGGGGCAGCGAGGTGGCACACAGGGACCCAACTTGGGCGGCTTGTGAGCAGGCCGGAGTGTGGTGGTTCCACAGGTTGGCAGAGGGTGCGTGAGTAGGAACTTTGTTGACGCTCGCGAACCGCCCGCTGCTGCCATCTGGCGAAGGAGGAGGATGAGTGAGGTCCGATGCTTGGCTGTCCGCAACACTCCGTGCCATCCTGTGACCCAGAGAGGGTGAAAACTGCTCTGCCGTCGAGATTTTCAGATTCTCTGCCTGGCCCTCCTCCAGGGGAGGGAGAGGTGCCTTCACCATCCCCCAGAAAGCAGCTACTTCTCTCTGGGTCACCCGACGCAGGGCCTCTTGCTCTTCCGCTCACCGGCAGGTTTTGATGTCCGATTGCCTCAGTCTGTTTCTGGGCAGCCGAGAACTGCTGGGCAAAGCTCTCGACTGTGTCGCCGAAGAGGCCAGGTCTGGGACACAGGGGCATTGAGAAACTGGACCTTGTCGGTGTCCCTCATGTCTGCCAGACCCAGCCAGAGATGGCGCTCCTGGACCACTAATGTGGACATCACACGACCCAGCGAACTCGCGGTGACCTTCGTCGCTCGAAGCACAAGGTCAGTGGAGGTTTGGAGTTCTTCCAGAAGCACTGGATAGAGACCACCCTTGTGCAGGTCCTTCAGTGCCTTAGCCTGGTGCACCTGCAGTAACGCCATGGCGTGTAAGGCGGAAGCAGCTTCCCCGCAAGCCACATAGGCACTGCCGGTCAGACCAGATGAGTGCCTACAGGCCCGGGAAGGAAGCACCGGGTCTCCACGTCAGGAGAAGGCGGACTTAGGACACAATTGCATGGTCCCCAGAGGGTTGGTTCCCTGCGGGTCACGACTGTGACCCTCAAACCACCCGCGCTACTGCCGGAAGTGGTTCTCGTCTGTCGGCCGCCAGAACAAGCCCCAGATCGCGGCCAAAGCGAAAAGCTGGTATGCATTGCACCTGCTGCCTTCTTATACTCACGCAGTGATCAGGGCGGCTGGATGCAATAATTGCATGCCAATGTGCATTGGCTCGTTTAGTTTACACTTAAAGTAGATTGGTCTATCGAAGTGATTGCCCATTTTGCATCGGTCACTGATGTGGCATCGAGAGTGACCGACTGAGAGGGAACTGATGTTGATAGTGTTGAAATTATGCAGCCAAGCGATGATATCTCATATCATTATATAGTCTTGTGTAAACTTTATATAGCTAAAACTGTAAATTTTAATATCCTTGTTACAAGTATGTTAGAACCATCACTTCTACCACAAAAGACTTCTTTGTAACTAATCTTCCTGATTTATCTGATTTCCCCAGCGTATCCAGTAGCTCAAAAAAACTTGATGATGTAACAGAAATTATGGACTATCTGTTTTCTATCACTTTAGATATGGCTGCTACTTTATGCGTAAAGAAGATTAAGGTATGTCATTATGCTCTGATGCTGTTTGTAAAAGCTTCATATTGCAGCAAAATCAGAATGTAAATCAGTCTAAGCATCTTACGTACAGTACTGACAAAAGATTTTGCATAACATAATGAATAAAGAGTTGAGTAGAGAGTAAAAGACAAGTCTGTTGAGAGAAGACTTGATTTACTGTTGAGAAGATCACACTTCAGTAGCTCCAGAGCAGGAAAATTGGGGTTTGTTTGATTTCTATGTCTATAAATAATAATAAAATAAAAATCACCTAGTTCAACTTTAAATCTTATTATACATAAATAAGAATAATCAAACTGCTTGTACAAGTAAGTTCAAATTAATTTATATAAAAGAAAAAGTAAAATCTCATATAATTTACAAAAATGAAGTTGAAATTGTTGAAATTGTTATAATTGTCATCCAAATTATTAGATGAGTTAAACTAATGAAACAACATATTGTCATCATTATTTACAGCTTGTTTAAAAGGTTCAGGTCAAAGGGTGGTTTTTGCATTCACTGATTCTTTCTGCAAGAACATGTTTTGCAGTCATGTCTGCTTGCTCATCTCCAATAAATCCCCTTGATTATAAAGAAAACTATTTACTTTGCTATATCAGAAACCTAACCAACATGTCAATTCATATAATTTCTTTCTTTTAGTGAACAAACCTGTGAAGACAAGATGATACAGAACAAGATTCAACTCGTTGTTTTTCTCGGTGAGTGTCAGTGAAAGAAACTGATGTCAGATCAGAGGTTTAGAGCAGCTTAACACTGTTGATTTTCCTGCAGCAGGAATCCTGTCCGAGGTTTCATGTGATCTGTATCAAATTGTCCTGATCCAAGAGCCAAAGACTTGGACAGAAGCGCAATCCTACTGCAGAGAGAAATACACAGATCTGGCAACGGTTCAGAGCGATGAAGACAGAGCCAAACTAAAGGAGGCAGCAAACGCTGTTAACTTTCAGTCTGTGGCCTGGATCAGTTTACACAGAGTCAGAAACTGGCGTTGGTCGTATCAAAACGCCTTGATCAGCTATGTCATGTGGGATTCCTTTCAACCGGACATACCTGACACTATCGAGGCCTGTGTGGCTGTAACAACCAGCGGATGGTCTGACAGATTCTGTTATCGCCAATATGGCTTCTTTTGCCAAACTGGTAAGAAATTATACAGTACTCATAGATCTCTTTGATTTGAGTTAAAAAACAAACAAAAAACAAACATACAATTTTTAAAATTCATACTCACAGAGCTTATACACAAAAAAAATATATTCATTACTTAGTATTTTGTCTTATTTTCCAGTACAAATATCTAAATATTCTTAAATCAAGATGCATTTTCTTGAGAAACACAATGATTTCAGATATCTTCAGATATAAGATAAGTCTCTGTTGTATTTTAAGCAAAACCCACTTAAAGGGTTAGTTCACCCAATAATCAAAATTATGTAATTAATAACTCACCCTCATGTCGTTCCAAACCCGTGAGATCTCCGTTTATCTTCTGAACACAGTTTAAGATATTTTAGATTTAGTCCGAGAGCTCTCAGTCCCTCCATTGAAGCTGTGTGTACGGTCTACTGTCCATGTTCAGAAAGGTAAGAAAAACATCATCAAAGTAGTCCATGTGACATCAGAGGGTCAGTTAGAATTTTTGGAAGCATCGAAAATACATTTTGGTCCAAAAATAGCAAAAACTACGACTTTATTCAGCATTGTCTTCTCTTCCGTGTCTGTTGTGAGAGAGTTTAAAACAAAGCAGTGTGTGATATCCGGTTCACGAACTAATCACTCGATGTAACCGGATCTTCTTGAACCAGTTCACCAAATCGAACTGAATCGTATTAAACGGTTCGCGTCTCCAATACGCATTAATCCACAAATGACTTAAGCTGTTAACTTGTTTAATGTGGCTGACACTCCCTCTGAGTTAAAACAAACCAATATCCCGGAGTAATTCATTTACTCAAACAGTACACTGACTGAACTGATGTAAAGAGAGAACTGAAGATGAACACCGAGCCGAGCCTGATAATGAACAATAGACTGACTTGTTCTCAAATAATTATTATTATTCTTTTTTTACATATTTTCAAGAATGTTTCTATGTCCAATCTACTTCTTGCAGACAAACAGGACACACTTCAGAACAAGTTTCAGTACATTGATATGCTTATGAACTGGACTGATGCTCAAATTTACTGCAGAACAAACTACGCAGAAATGGTCACCATTACAAACGACACAGAGAACATGTTCCTCGCAAACATAGTTTCTAACTTGGGCCTCCCGTATGTTTGGATCGGCCTGTATAAGAATCTATGGCAGTGGTCAGATAATAGCAGTGTATCGTTGTCCTCTGTGAATTGGGTGTCTGGGCAGCCTGATAACTTGAATGGAAACGAGAATTGTGCGAAAGTCAGTACTGTAGGACTGATGGCTGATGACTCCTGCTCGACTATACTGCCTTTCTACTGCCGCGAAAACAGAAAAATACAGCGTGTGAGATTCACAATCACATCAGACGGACAACTGGACGAATCTGTAGAGATGGAGGCCATAGAGAAGAAGGTCAGGTGATTCTGCATGCTATTTTAATATCATTAATGCTATTAATATGCTATTATAGTTTAATATGCAGAATAGTAATTTTAGACATTTCTATAAGGGTTTTTATTTTCATTTTTCAGTTTCTATTTAAATTTTAGTTAATTTTGTTGTGTGTTTGTCACTTTCATGTTTGCATGTTTCTAAACATCATTAAATCAGCATCCATTTACCTGAGAAGCAAAATGACTTTTTTGTATATATAAAAAAAATTATAATTCTGCAAATGGGCTCAGAAAAATTAGGTAGTTTTCCTTTGAATTGAATTTAAATTTTCACTGAAATATATTTTAAACCTTTTTAAAAAAAAAAAAAAACAATTTGGTATATTTGCTGCTTAACTTCTGTCATTTGAATATTTGTGGATCTAAGGATGTTTATATTTGAGTTGTACTGAAAAACAGGACAACACTTCTTTATAATTTTAGTTTACTGACATCTAAACGGCAGTAGACTGATTTCATTCACTCATGACTGATCTGATCTGATCTGGTCTTTAGATGAAGGAGATCCTCTCAGATCAAAACACATCCAGCATAAATTGGAGCGTTGAACCTGACGGGAAGATCTTCCAGCAGCAGAAAACACAAGAAAACACACAAGCAACGGCATGTGAGGAGTTAGAGCCAATGAAACACTAGACTCTGATACAAGAGATAACTTGTCCAAACATTGATGAATCTTTAAAGAGAAGTAATTCATAATAAATTAAAGATGTTAAACACCATTACATGTAAATAATAAAATGGGTATCATTTATGAAACATTCTTAAATATACGAGTAAATATGTAAGTGATTTGCGCGTAAAGAGACCTTCCCGAAAACTCTTCTCCTGATTCACAAATACTTTGTAAACGTCAGATTTGAGATTGAAATGTGTGTGTGTTAATGAATTCCAATCAGTCGTACATGGGACGCACGTGCACGCTCATTCTCAATTGCCATAAATCCCACCCATTAAATCCGACTGACAACTATAAATGGGCATCATATTATGACACCAAACGAAGGATTTCAACATGTCTTCTCAAAAGCGAATGAAGTTGAAATTGAAGTTTTATTATCAGAAGTTCATTCAAAATGCCACATTTTATTTTCAAGTATACATAGTGGGGTATCAGGTCTTAAAAAAGGCAGCATATTACAGATGCTGTTGATGGAGTTTCATCTGTTAATCAAACGAATTTCCACAATTAAGTAACTATTATTTTGCCCATCCCTATTGAAAGCATTAATTATTTGATTAAAGTGTTCAGTTTGTAGATGCTATTACTGGCTCTCATGATAAAAGTAAAAAGAAAATCCGTATGAAATTACTATATACAGTACAGACCAAAAGTTTGGAAACATTACTATTTTTAATGTTTTTGAAAGAAGTTTCTTCTGCTCATCAAGCCTGCATTTATTTGATCAAAAATACAGAAAAAACTGTAATATTGTGATATATTATTACAACATAAAATAATTGTTTATAAATGTTAAATGTTTAAATTATTATTTATTTCTGTGATGCAAAGCTGAATTTTTAGGATCATTATCACATGATCCTTTAGAAATCATTCTAATATGATGATTCATTATCAAAGATGGAAACAGATCTGCTGCTTAATATTTGTTCAGAACATGTGATACTTTTTTAGGATACTTTGATGAATAAAAAGTAAAAAAAAATAAAAGAAGCTATGTTTTTAAAATATAAATATATTGTAATAACAATATACACTACTGGTCAGTAATTTGGGGTCAGTAATTTTTTTTTCTTTCTTTTTTTTAAATAAAATCAATAATTTTATTCAGCAAGGATGTGTTAAATTGATAAAAAGTGATAGTAAAGAAAATATATTGTTAGAATATATATTATTAGATTTTTATTTTTATTTGGAATAAATGCAGTTCTTTTTAACCTTTTATTGATCAAATATATGAGACAGCAGAACTGCTTCCAACACTCATAATAAATCAGAATATTAGAATGATTTCTAAATGATCATGTGATCGACTGATGTCACATGTGACACTGAAGAATGGAGGAATGATGCTGAAAATTCAGCTTGGGATCACAGGAATAAATTATTTTTTTCAAGTATATTCAAATAGAAAACTATTATTTTAAGTTGTAATAATATTTCACAATATTATTTTTTTTCGGTATTTTTGATCAAATAAATGCAGGCTTGATGAGCAGAAGAAACGTCTTTCAAAAACATTAAAAATTGTAATGTTTCCAAACTTTTGGTCTGCACTGCATAATATTTTTTTCAAAATGCTGTGTAAATATGTACCCGATTAAGGTGAATTAAAATGCAGCCTCATTAATGAGCAAAACATTTGGATGTTAAACGTACTATTTACGTGTGGCTGGGAGCAGGTGTACATTTCTTTCGTACCAACTCACATGTGGAAAATACAAACATTTTAATGAATCCGAGAATTTACGCCACAACCACTTTACACACGATTTACACAAAAATTTGTTCTGCTCGTGTTTCATGAATGAGACCCAATCGATGCATGGAAAATCAGAATCAGAATCAGAATCAGAATTCTAAAATAAGTATGTAATATACATGTATTACACATTATTCATTTCAGTTTGGTATTTGTTTACATATAAATCTTTCAAGATATCAGAAAAAAAGGTAGCTTACATCTATTATCTACAGCAGCTTTTTCTTTAATGTTTGATATGCTGTGCAATCGATTAGAAGACTGAACGAACTCAGGATAACTAAAATAATATATAATAACTTTAAACTGAGATTTGCAATTTCTTTAAATGAAATCAGTGCATAAAACAATTGTAGAATACCTTGTAGAAAATTGTAACTTTTCCTCTTGTCTTCCACGACAAGTACCTAAATATTTTGGTAACACTTTATGTACCTTATTTTTCAAGGCAGAAGTAAGCCATTTTCTGTGAATGTGTGAGACTTCTGGTTCATTAACCGCTGAAGGGAAATAACCAGAAGAATAACAAACTGCAGTAAATGGTAAAAATGTTTGCGCTACAAACCAGTGTTAATAATTAAGACAATACATTAAAATAATACGGTAAGACACACCAGTTTGAACTGTTTTGAACAGCTAAAAATAGCTGGACGCAGAAGAGACCAGAAGCCTCACTAAGGTGGATAAAAAACAATTCTCATTATTAACTATCTTTAGTTTATTAGTACTTATAAAGCAGATATTCATGCCTCATTTCATGAACATATTCTAGATCAGTTAATCCTAACCAGTACCTAAACTTAGCAACTACCTTTATAACTATTAACCCTTTAAGCCTAAAGACAGCTATATATATATATATATATATATATATATATATATATATATATATATATATATATATATATATATATATATATATATATATATATATATATATATAATTTAAGCAATAAAAAATCTCTAAATTTTAGAACAAAACTAGAATAAATATTTTATTTCAGTTTGCATCTAACTGATTTAAGAATAATGGTTCCTTCATTGTATTAATTTACTCTTCATTCACATGGGATTTATCATTAATTAATTTTATTTATCCATTTAACCATATAATCATTTTAATCATTCATGTACTCATATCATTGATTCATTCAAGGATTAGTCATTTATATGATTATGTTCAATTGTTATTTAGTCTAATGATTGTGTGCATTCAGTGGATATTTATCTTCATGAGTAAGAGATCAGAGAATGTCTCCATCATTTCAAGGATGATGTAGTGAAGCAGTCAGTTTTCATTGCTGTGGTCTGTGCTACAATAACTCTTGTTGTATTTGTGCTGCTCAGATGAAGTCTGAACACTGAAACATACACAACTTATTCAATAAACTCTGCTCATTTTATCATCACTCTTTCTCCTGCTTCTGTTCATCTCTGGCTTTCTCAGTCAACCTTTTGGCTAACAGGAGACTGTTAAAACACTTTTGACATCTGAATTAAAGTCTTTCATCTGAAACATCTCTCACAGTAACAACTTCTCATTTAGATCAAGTATTATTGAAAAGGTGAAGCATAAACCGAACCACATCCAGCACGACAGCCATTAGTTTAGCTACATAAGAGAAGGATTAAACTGGTTCATTTAGAGCATTTAGCCTCCATAAAGCTGCTCACTAAATCATATTTGACTTTTAATGTGCTGTGCTTGTGTGGTTAATGGTGATGCATCTGCATGGTTTACAGCAGGCATCTTCATCGCAGACTGACTCCACGCACACATTATTAAATGACATCAGCGCAGCCAAAATAATTTATCATGTGTCTGTGATTCCATTTGATTTTTATGCACCATTTTGTGGACATATAGGCCTTCATTATTTGTTAAATATCTAGTGAACATACTGATTTTTGTGCTTTTGAAATTCAAATAAAAATGATTATATAAACAAGCAAAACAAAAGATAGTTCTGCACTGTTTGCTCCACAAACCTTTTTGTTACCAATCTTTTCCATCCAAGTTACTCCACACGTTCAAGCCTTATTATTTATAGGTTGTGTAATCTATTATGTTTGTAACAGGCAATGTTGGGCAAGTTACTCTGAAAATGTAATCAAATTACTGATTACTGATTTCTCCTTTTAAAAGTAATTGCATTAGCTACTGTTCTGATTACATTATTTCAAAAAAGTAATTATTTATATTACTAGTTACTTTACTTTTTCTCTATGAAATTTATGAAATCCCAGCATACACACTCCCGATAAAAGTTTGTTATTAAAGCATCAACATTCACAGAACATGAATAGACAGTGTTGAATGCGCTTTAAATTAAGATCTGCTCATGGTGCGCCGTATTTTATTTTAGCCGTTTTTACAGTGTTGCGCATTTTAACCAAACACTGTTGACTTTAGGAATGCAATGGCCAATCAGAAGCGTTCAGATGAGTCCTCGCTGAAACTCATCAGTTTTGTTGAGCACGTGCGCATTCACTGACTGAATTCCGGACTCTTGCGAGTTCCCTCATCATAAACAACAAAGCGCAGATGTAGGCCTATTTACAAAGTAAGAGATTAATTTTACAGTTTATACAGCTTTAGAGATTATAATGATAGTTTTGTTTTTTGGAGAAAATCAGCCGAAGCAATAACCATAACTTAAATCTTGAGAGTGCTTAAACTCGTGATAGATCAATGTTAGTGACAATGTCACTATAACTTATTCACTGTTTGAATAATCATGGAAAGGAAACATTACATAATCATACATTTCTGACGTTATTATTAAATTGTAATCTCGTTAAATACAAATTATGTCCCATTATAATATATATATATATATATATATATATATATATATATATATATATATATACCCTACATCAGTGCTTTAAGTGGGCCGGTATGCACCAGTACTCAGTACCGCCACTTCCAAATATAGCTCTTGAGCGTACCGCCACCTCTCCGTGCACCCAGAACGTGCTTTTAGCGTACCGGTACGTTCATTTGGACATCTGTTTTAAAACAGGTTTTAATCTTTTGCCAGCGCTGCTGCTTTTCACAGCGCCCTTCACAATGCAACCCTCCTAATTAGTCTTACCGAGAGCAGAGACTTCATTGGCCATTCAACCTTCAGTTTTAGAAGTGAAAGCACATGTGCTGCTTTTACCGCTATCAGTCAACAACTCAACGTGGCCGGAGAGAGTGTGTGAAACGCGCACACTCGACTCCATTATAATTCAAATACAGCGAACATCATTTAATATGCTATCCTGGCTTCAAACTCAGAGTACTAGAACAACACAATCAGAATCAGATGACTCGCTGGCTGACACCCCACCGAGCCTGAATGATATCTCTGTAGGTCAGACGCAAGCTAATGAAGTAATGCAGTAGCTCTTTCAGGAAGGGTGACCAGACGTCCCAAAAAATTTGGGACAGTACCGAAATCTAAACTGTTGTCCCGAATCCTGAATCTGGCCCTAATTGTCCCAAAAATTATACTAAAGTAAAATCTTGAGTATATTGTCTGATAAGGGAAGTCGTGGCCTAATGGTTAGAGAGTCGGACTCCCAATCGAAAGGTTGTGAGTTCGAGTCCCAGGCCGGCAGGAATTGTGGGTGGGGGGAGTGCATGTACAGTTCTCTCTCCACCTTCAATACCATGACTTAGGTGCCCTTGAGCAAGGCATCGAACCCCCAACTGCTCCCCGGGCGCCGCAGCATAAATGGCTGCCCACTGCTCCGGGTGTGTGCTCACAGTGTGTGTGTGTGTGTTCACTGCTCTGTGTGTGTGCATTTCGGATGGGTTAAATGCAGAGCACAAATTCTGAGTATGGGTCACCATACTTGGCTGAATGTCACTTCACTTTAAACATTTAAAACTGTCTGCGGAGGTTGAGTCGTCCTGCAACCAGCCCCCGCCGGCTGCTCATTGGCTGCAGCATCTTTTTTCTAAGTTCTAAAAAAATACCGTAGGCGGCGAGGCACGAATTTAGATATTCATTTATCTAATTAATCTAAATGCACAAAGACAATACGACCTTTTTGTCCCTTTTTTGTTTTAAAGCTTGATGAAGAGAACGCAAGTTGCTGCAGCTGCTAGGAGGACAGTGATGCACGCGTACAGGAGTGATTGACAGTTCGCAGCACTGTGTACAAAAAAACGCTACACAATTATTTCGTTATTTTCGTTTAAGATTATTAGCGTTAGCATTACAAAAAGGTCTGATTTACGCACTGTCACAACAGTCATTGTTTTTTTTTTTTTTTTTTTTTTTTTTTACAAAGACATTTGAGTTCATGATTTTAATGTTGTTGTTTCTTGTGGCAGACTAAAGAGTAATGACAGACGGTTGATCTTTGAATAAAAATGTGTTTAGTTAAGGTTTGAAAATCATTATCTTTTATTTAGGCTACGAAGTCTAATATCATAAACCCCCATCCCGTGAACCAAGACCGCAGACACCCCCCTTACTCTATTATAGTATGAAAGTGAGTGAAAGTGAAGTGACATTCAGCCAAGTATGGTGACCCATACTCAGAATTTGTGCTCTGCATTTAACCCATCCGAAATGCACACACACAGAGCAGTGAACACACACACACACACACTGTGAGCACACACCCAGAGCAGTGGGCAGCCATTTATGCTGCGGCGCCCGGGGAGCAGTTGGGGGTTCGGTGCCTTGCTCAAGGGCACCTAAGTCATGGTATTGAAGGTGGAGAGAGAACTGTACATGCACTCCCCCCACCCACAATTCCTGCCGGCCCGGGACTCGAACTCACAACCTTTCGATTGGGAGTCCGACTCTCTAATGATTAGGCCACGACTTCCCATATATATATATCGACGCTCTTATATATATATATATATATTTATATTTATATATTTATATTTATATATATATATATATATATATATATATATATATATATATATATATATATATATATATATATATATATATATATATATATATATATATATATATATATATATATATATATATATATATATATATATTAGGGCCGGGACTTTAACGCGTTAATTGAGATTAATTAATTACACAAAAAATAACGCGTTAATTAAGATTAATTAATTACACAAAAAAATTTCCGCATTTTCAATAACTTATTTTTGCACCGCGGAACGTTTCTCACTGGATGAGTTTCGGCGGACCGATTATACTGGAGCACCAACTAGCGTTCATGACTTCAGACAACAACAAACCACAGTGAACATGAACGAAGAAGCAGACGAGACCGCTTTGGTTGGCCCCTTTTTATAACAAAAACAAATTTTGTTATAAAAAAGGAACGGATGGAAGCGTCGATAAGAGCATGGCACTTTATGTTTAACTCTTTATTGTTTTGGCCAATGTTATTGAGAGTTGGACTTAGTATGTTATGGCCTCTGAAGCAACAGAGAGATGTTTTCTAATAGTCAGGGTTTCCAATGTTCTGAATGTACTTGACAGTATTGTGTTTTACTTAAAAACAGTTTACAGAAGGTTCCAGCACCTATAAGCTACCTGAATTTCTGAAATGTACTATTTCTAAATTGTTTCTAAATATGCTATTGCTACACTTAATGGCAAACTTTGCACTGGTCTGCTAGACTTGAACAAAAATAAACAATATTTTTTTGCTTAAGCTTGTGTATTCAGTCATTATTCAATGGTATACTATAAATCCATGTGGAAAAAAAATTACTTCTCACTGTTCTCAGGTCAAATATTTATATGCGATTAATTTCGATTAATTAATTACAAAGCCTCTAATTAATTAGATTAATTTTTTTAATCGAGTCCCGGCCCTAATATATATATATATATATATATATATATATATATATATATATATATATATATATATACAGAGCTGGTATATTACTGATATATTACGTAATCAGATTCCAAAACTCAAGTACTTGTATTTAGAGTAAACTACTTTTTAAAATACTCGTAATCAGACTACAGTTACTTTTTTATGGATTACATGATTACATATTATTTACACAATGGTAATAAGTTGTTCACAATTCATTGATTCTCCTAAGTTTCTTTTTTTTTTACGTTTATATTTTTTTCCTATTAAACCTGCCGCTTATATACATTCGTCATTCTTTGAGTTTTTCTGGCGGAGAGGGGGAGGGGTGTCAGAATTGCGAACAGAAGAAATCATCAACAAGATAATGCGGCCTTTAATCACTGGATTTACAGACATAATTTCATTTTAAAAGAAAGACATGGGAAACTTTCACTATTCAGTGTAAACTGTCTACAACAGATTAATTTGCTGTCCATGGAATTCTTTGACCTAGCAACGTTATTGCTGGGAATTTCATGTCCTTTAATATATTTTTGTAATGTAGATTTTTCTTCATTGTTACTACCTTATGCACTTCAAGTGTTTAGAGATGAAATACACAAAGAAACAAACATATTGCGGTAGAAAAAAATATAAATATTATGTATAATATTTGCAACATCACACGACCAGGAGTGATGTTTTTCTGAATTTCAGCTCGATTGCAAATGTGATATTGATTTTATACATCTTCAGTTAAATAAACAATATTAACTGACTTACATTTTAGACACATTATGGGTCGCTTTTGTTCCATTTCAAACAAAAATAGTTCTAAGCGAAAAGTCACAACAGAACAGTCGGGCATCTGCGAGCAATAGTTTTTTCATTACTGAATGATTCATTTTTAAATGAGTCAACGATTCAGTGAGCCATTTATAAAAACAGTTACTTGCTTCATTTATTGACTGAATCAGCCGTTTGAATGAATCGGTTGACTCAATGGTTCACTCATTAAGACATTTATTATTATATTTAAAAGTATCATTGCATTTTTCCAACATTTCATATTTGGTATGTCAAAAAAGTAAAACATTAATCTAATTAACATAATTTATTCATTTGGACAGATGGAGTTTGTTAAAACTGATTTCAGTTTAATAATAATAACAACCATAATGTCTTATTTTTCTAATTTAATATAAGGATAACATGTGTGAATTCAATGTAAATGTAGACATCTACATTTAATCAGTTTAGGAAAATATTTTCCTTTATAAAGTTAAAAAGTGTAACATCAATCAATTTAAGGCTAATATCAAAAATATACTGATTAAAGTAATACCTGATAGAGCACTGATTAGACAGCTTCAGAATAAATTACATTTGTGCCAAAAAAACAAACACTTTTTTCCCCTGGACAAGTAACTTTTTACTCAGACAAATGAATGATTGATTTACTTGTCAGAACGACAAGCTCATGTAAAAGCTTAATGTTGAGCGTTGTATTAGCAATGTTATTGCTGTGAGTTTCATCCTATTTAATATTCATTTTTGTAATGTTGTTATTGTTTGTCTTTTCCTCATTGTTACGTTGCACTTAAAATGGTTTGAGATGGATAGAAATGTCATCGCTGTGTGAGTTTAGTCTTTTTCAAAATTCATGTTCGCAATGTATCTATAGTTTGATGTTTTTCATTGATACAGTCTTTTTCACTTCTAGTGATTTTTTTTTTAGATGAAATATTTTACCTAGTAGTGATATTGCTGTGAATTTCATGTTTTTCAATATTGGTTATCTAAATTTACTTAATTATAAGCAGTGTTGGGGAGTAACTAGTTACATGTAACGGCGTTACGTAATTTAATTACAAAATTGTTGTAACTAATTAGTTACAGTTACTACGAAAAAATGAGTAATTAAATTACAGTTACTTATGAAATTTTTTACGATTACAAAGGGGATTACATTTGAATATTAACACACATCCACATACAGATTTAACTGATTTCTTTCCCAAATTGCACTGACTATTCTGAGACATACGCCCTAATAATTTCCGGGATGCGGAAATACAGTCTGGTTCGTAGAATAAAACGGAATGCCTAACGCGGACGGAATATGCCACATTTTGGATGACTTAATCAAAAGTAAGACAGTACACTTGAATCAAAACATGACATCGACTAGTGTCTGTGAATATAAAGCCCCAAAAATGCAATATATGACTTGCACATTCTGCGTGTCTGTGGTCAGGCGCGGACTGGACACCGGGAGAACCGGGACAATTCCCGGTGGCCTGGCAGCCGATTTTGCCCCACTATTTAATATCATTATTGTATAATTGCCTGCCGAATGTAGCCTACTAAAGCGATCATTTGCGAATCCGCCATTTGATAATTAAATCTCTAATAAATCATGACTCGTGCGCTCTCCGCGCCTCCGCCAAACGCTTTGGATCAGACTCAGAGAGAGATAGAGTGGACTGTGGAAGCGCACAGCTGGACTAGAGAAGCAGAACTCCTGTTCAGGGTTTCAGGTCAGTTTCATCTGTAAAGATGCTTTTATGTCTTTGTTTTTTTATTTATTTAATCAAGCAGCAGCACGTTGCTCATCAGTCATCACTCAAAATACTATATAAAGGACATCATTATTATCTGTTGTGATGTTACAGTAGTAATTTAGCTGAAAAAAAATTCAGATTTTTTTTTTATAGGTTTAGGGGGAGCTACGACAGACAACAACGCAACCCTTACGAAAATTAACATTTTAATATTTAACTATAAATCCAGAGAAAATGGTTACTATTGTTTAACTGTGATAACCAAAAATGTAAAATTATTTTGCAAATGTATTTATTTAAAAATAAATACAAATCAATTTGCAAAAAAACAAAAACAAAACAAGGTTATTTTACTTTTATATAGGCTAATAAAAGCATGGTAATTTTTTGTAAGGGAAAAACATGACTCGTGTACAGTATTGGGATTTTTCTATAAAGATATTGTAGTATTGTAGAGTATTGTATTGTAGAGTATAGTTTTGTTCAATCTTGAGTATTAAAGTCATGAGAGAGATGGATAACAGGGCAAAATAAAGAGACTGTGGAAGTGAAGGTGCAGTTCAGGAGAGAACTTTTAATTATTTTGCATGTCCCCAAATTAAAGATTTAAACCTTTTTTATGTCAGGTCCATACAAAAAATAGTTTTGTCCATGAATTTGTTTGTATGAGTTTGAATTTTCCAGTCTGAATCTTTTTCCCAGTCTGCCCCTCCTGTAAATTAATGGCAAAGACATGGTTTCATTTACTACACATAGGCCTACTGAAGCTCGCAGTGTTTTCAACCTCTGCCATCTCAATATAGGAGTACACGAGCACATAAACATCATTTCTAGAACTGCTCTGTGTCACTTCATGTGCATTTTACTTATTTTGAGAAACTATCATCATATCATATACAAAGAGACAGCAGTTTCAAAAAAACACCAATGTTTCAGGAGTTTATTACACAGAATACGTCACATGCTTATTAGATAACTGTATTTAAGTTGATGTATATGCTTTTATTTATTATTCTTTAATTTTCACAAAATTAGAAAAGTAATCAAAAAGTACTCAAAAGTAATTAGTTACATTACTTTAATAAAGTAATTGAAAAAGTTACACTACTATTACATTTTAAACAGGGTAACTTGTAATCTGTAACCTATTACATTTCCAAAGTAACCTTCCCAACACTGATTATAAGTTACTATTTTGTAAGTATTAACTGTCCATATATTGCACTTGAAAAAGAAGCTATTGTGGATCTTTTTGCTGAATTATATATATATATATTTTTTTTTTTTTTTTTCCAAAAAAGTACAAGATTAGGCCAACTGAATATATGTGATATCCAATAAGGGTAAGCACAAATGTAATTTAAATGTAATCCAAAAGTAATCAGATTACGTTACCTAAAATGTGTAATCTAAGAGATTATATTACTGATTACAATTTTTTTCATGTAAACTGTAATCAGTAACTGATTACAATTCATAAGTAATCTTAAAGCACTGCCCTACATGACACCCATGTCTGGTTCTTGCCTAAAAAGACAAGTGTTTCTATGATGAATAATACAGTAGTCAACAGCCATAAATGCCAGAATATAAAATGAGTTATGCATTTAAATGTTTTAATTTTCGCATATTTTCTAGAATAAGTGCACTGTGCTCACATAATTTCTGCATTAAATTACAAATAAAAAAACATACAGTATATCATCTTGTGCCTTATGGTAATCTCGAATTGCAGAATATATTTTAGTACATGCATTTGAGAGACGGTCTTGTGTGCTGCGTGCATGCAGTTTGCAGTTTTGACGACAGAACGAGGTATGTAGCCTATTCTCAAAGTTTCTTGTGCGGTTATTTATGATGAAGCGTGCGCCATATATGTTCTGTTGAAGAGTGTGAGCACAGTAAAACGCCTGATGGGACAGGGAAGTGTGTTTTACTGACAAATAGTCCAACAATATCTTATAAGACCACAGTTCACAGTTGTTCTACTGAAGCCAATTTGGCTGCTGTAGCTGTTCCGCGCTCGTTTGACTCGCGCATGACGCTGAGGTGAAGCTCGAGTGCGCGTCTGAATATTCTCCCGTTTAATGTGGTCGTAGCCTAAAGAGATACTGCGGTATCTAAATAAATTCATTTCTTGTCAAGAAAGTTGCAGTTTTTTAGTGGGGTGGCCACGCTTTCATTAGGATCCATGTCCATATTAAATATAGCCTATTCATTATATTATATATATTACCATTTATTAACTAATAATTTCAGCTAAATTAATTTCAACACTGATAATAATCAGAAATGTTTCTCGAGCAGTAAATCATCATATTATTCTGATTTCTGAAGATCATGTGACACTGATGACTGGAGGAATGATGCTGAAAATACAGTGGAGCATCACAGAAATACATTACACTTTAACACAGATTCACACAGAGAACAGATGTTTTGAAACATAATATTTCACATTATTTAACATTTTACTGAATTGTTTATTCTAATAAATCAGTTCTGGTGAATTTCCCTCTTCCACACTTGTACAACAGGGCGGTATAATTTAGCAAGTATATATATATATATATATATAATTTTTTTTTAATCGACATTTAATAATATAAATCAGCATGTCAGGAACATTTCATTATAAACAATGTTATAATTATGAAAGGAGTCTGTCGATGACGAGGAAAGACACAATTATGTTTATAATGAGTACTTTATTTTAAGCAAAATATAAGAATGGTTTAGACTTCATGCTGAAAACTTTTGTCACATGGCCTTCTGCCATATTTAAATATAAAAATAAAAATAGCCTGATAAAACATCTGATCTTACCTGCTAATATTCATATCCATTTGGGCTCAAATTATGTACGATTTACTTTTTTTGTCTTTTTTTTTTTTTGCACAAAAATTCTCAGACTCCACTGCTTTGTCCCTCAGGGCCCAATGTCATCATCATCTGATATTTTGCCTGTTTTTAGGATAAAAAAAGAAGAAAAAGAAATCTAAATATATAACTATAGGTATTGTCCAGACCTCCGGTGAGAAAGAAAATAGAGACTGGAGCTTTTGCAACTTTACTTGAATATCCATGGTTTACATCAACCAACGAGTTTAGCTGGCTTGTCATGTTCATCCATCATGGCTTTTGCCTAATGGGCTTCAAATCAAGGAGATCCATCACTGTCATCAGCTAATGAGAGGATTTGCATGAAAAATGGGCTATTACAGCTAATTTATTTAGGTCAACTGTATTGAAGTCAATTGCATTGCTACACTGCTTCTCTTGACACTTTTTAACTACAACTACAAATCATGTACACTGAAATAAATGATTAAAATATTCACTTTCTAATTTCAGAAATTGCTAATATTGTATTTTATTTATTTATTATTAATAAAATATTCAAAATATTTATAAATATTTACAAAGAAAAGGCAAGTAGTATTGATTTACAACATGAAATTAAGCAGAAAGACTGAAAAAGTATTTTCTTGTAAGACCCACTCCAAAAATATTTAGTATATACATTCAGTATATGAAAGTGAAAGTGAAAGTCATGACATTTGCCAAGTATGGTAACCCATACTCAGAATTGGTGCTCTGCATTTAACCCATCCAAGTGCACACACAAAGCAGGGAGAAGTGAACACACACACACACACACACAATAAAATGTAATATAGAAACTTCTTAAAATTACAATTACTTGCTTCTAGCGTCAGACCAAGGCTGTGTCTCATTACTAGTTTTAATTGATGTTAGTGCTGTGGTCGACAGTATAGATCATGACATGACAAGAATCACATAAATTAATGCCAGTAAAGTACGGAATCCTGCAAGGATCTGTCTTAGGCCCTCTGCTGTTTTAAATATAAATCTTGCCCTTAGTAATACTAGAAAATATGGGATTAGTTTCCATTTTATGCTGATGAAACTTAACTATTAAGACACTATAGAGTTGATATCCACAAAATGTGTCATTGCAATGTAGAGTTTTTAAGCTGCTTTGCAACAATGTGTTTTCTTAAAAGTGTTTTTTGCCAAAAGATTAATAAATAAATATATAAATAAATATTTACTTTCTTATAAAACTTAAACATTTATAATCTATCTCTATATTTTTTAAGTGTACCTGAAGTGAAGTAAAGAAAAAATAAATCATAAAATATACTAATATTAATATTTTTTTGAGTGATAGAATTTTTTTTGAGAAAAGTATTTACTTTTCTAAATGCAAATAAATATCAAAAATAAAAGTTTTCTCACAAATCATAGTTAATAATTCTCTGTATGTTTGAATACTCACTGCCACGTTTTTATTATTTGTATTACTTCATCTTGCCTTACTAATCATGGTGCTGCTATCTGGTGCTCAAAAACATAAAGCACACATATGACAATTCATTCCTTAATCACTTTAAACGCTTTTTCAGTGCATTCTGTTAAAACTAATGCATTACTGAATGATAAAGTGGAACACAAGCACAAAAGTTGTAAAATATAAAAACAAAAAAAACAGGAGGATTTTGATGACAGCTTCAGTTATATAATAGCATATGGTATATTTACATCCATTAAAAATTATAAAATAAAACAAAAGGCTGGCATGACTAGTAAAACATTTTGATATTTGGCATTCTTTTTTTTAATTTAATAAATTATTACACATTAAATGTCAGCACTGGAGCCTCATGAACTAAATCTAATGATCCAAACAACATTTTTAGCTTCAGTGGAAGAACACCTGACCATCTCTACAAAAAGGTCACACGATCAATCTCACTCATTTACTGACAGTAGATAAACATAACAATCTGACAAAATAATACATTTGCTGATGCAGCAACATTAGAAATGTGTATTTGCTTCCACTAAGCGGCACCACAACCATAAACTTTGAAATATTAGAACATCAGGTTATCTGAATTAGATGTGTAAGATAATAGAATCATGAAAAATATGCATAGCGGGGGTGGGGGTGGGGGGTCAGGAGGACTGGAGTTGAAAACCGCTGCTCTATAAATATGGCACATAGTCTTAGAATTTGTACTTGACTAACTGGGGCCCAGGTCAGGAAGCAGACAGACTGGTTAAACCGACCTTCCTTCACTTCCTATATCATCCATATATATATATACTACCTCTAGACAATAAACCTGTGTACCATGACTGGACTGCGGTGTCTTCCTTAGGACCTTGGTATACCTGTTTTTCTGTGCTACATCCAGAACAGAACCAGAACAGATCTTCTCGAAATACTTGAATTCTTTATACTAACAGTCTGTTTCCTGAACTAAAAAATACAAAAAATGTCCAATCCAGTTAAAGAGTAATAATTTAATTGATGTTCAACAAATAAAAACAGATCCAATACAGATAAACAAATGATAAAATATTTGGCCTATTGAATATTAGATCCCTTTCCATGAAAGAGCTTTAAAAAATATATATATATATATATTATCACCGATAACCTAGATGTGCTCTGTGTGACAGAAACCTGCAATGTAAAAAACAACCTATAGAATCTACTCAATTAAACTGATGTATCAATTTGCATATTGCATTAATTTTTATTATTATTTTTTTTTAAATAAATTAATGTACATACAATCAATTTCAAGTGCAATACAACTTCAGGGGACCGCTTTGGCCTAATGGTTAGAGAGTTGGTGTGATGGTTTGGTATGGAAGACAGGAGGCAAATGCAAGTTGACAGGGTTTATTGTAATGAGATGAGATGGATGAAGGTTGGAGAGTGACACAGGGACATCGATGGCAGCACAGACTGGTGAGTAGGTGGGTTGAGTGCGCTGGTAGAGATGACAGTGGTGGGAGATCCGTGAGAGGTGAAGATAATCCGTGTGAGAGAGGAACAATCCAGAGACGACCGAACAAGAGACAGGCAAGAGCGGGAACATGAGAATCAGGACAGACATCTAACACGGAGGACCTCAAACAATGATCTGACAAACAAGAGACGAAAGGCCATGTAAACGAAAGACGTGGTCTACGACGGTCAACGCTGTCTCCTTGGCTGAGGGTAATTTGGGCAAAGGAATAAAGTGGGCTGCCTTCGAGAACCGGTCCACCAAGGTTAAAACTACCGTGTTGCCCTGGGAGGGCGGGAGGGTGGTAATAAAATCTAGAGCAATGTGGGACCAGGGTCTCGAAGGAACCGGCAGCGGTTGGAGTAACCCATCAGGGGGCCGATTGGAAGTCTTACCAGTGGCACAAACCGAGCAAGCCAAAACAAAACTGTGAATGTCGCGAGCCATAAGTGGCCACCAGAATCGTTGCTTGACTAAAAATCTAGTACGGTTAACCCCTGGATGGCAAGCTACATTAGTCAAAGTCAAAGTCACCTTTATTTATATAGCGCTTTAAACAAAATACATTGCGTCAAAGCAACTGAACAACATTCATTAGGAAAACAGTGTCAATAACGAAAAAATGATAGTTAAAGGCAGTTCATCATTGAATTCAGTTATGTCATCTCTGTTCAATTAAATAGTGTCTGTGCATTTATTTGCAATCAAGTCAACAATATCGCTGTAGATGAAGTGTCCCCAACTAAGCAAGCCAGAGGCGACAGCGGCAAGGAACCGAAACTCCATCGGTGACAGAATGGAGAAAAAAACCTTGGGGGAAACCAGGCTCAGTTGGGGGGCCAGTTCTCCTCTGACCAGACGAAACCAGTAGTTCAATTCCAGGCTGCAGCAAAGTCAGATTGTGCAGAAGAATCATCTGTTTCCTGTGGTCTTGTCCTGGTGCTCCTCTGAGACAAGGTCTTTATAGGGGATCTGTATCTGGGGCTCTAGTTGTCCTGGTCTCCGCTGTCTTTCAGGGATGTAGAGGTCCTTTCTAGGTGCTGATCCAGCATCTGGTCTGGATACATACTGGATCCGGGTGACTGCAGTGACCCTCTGATCTGAATACAGACTGGATCTGGTGGCCACGGTGACCTCGGAACAAAAGAGAAACAGACAAATATTGGCGTAGATGCCATTCTTCTAATGATGTAGCAAGTACATAGGGTGTTATGGTAAGTGTTTCCGGTTCCGGTTTACCTAATTAATGCAGCCTAAAAATCCTTTAACGGATTTGGATAATAAAAGCATATTAGTATGTTATGTGTATGCCAGGTTAAAGAGATGGGTCTTTAATCTAGATTTAAACTGCAAGAGTGTGTCTGCCTCCCGAACAATGTTAGGTAGGTTATTCCAGAGTTTAGGCGCCAAATAGGAAAAGGATCTGCCGCCCGCTGTTGATTTTGATATTCTAGGTATTATCAAATTGCCTGAGTTTTGAGAACGTAGCGGACGTAGAGGATTATAATGTAAAAGGAGCTCATTCAAATACTGAGGTGCTAAACCATTCAGGGCTTTATAGGTAATAATCAATATTTTAAAATCTATACGATGCTTGATAGGGAGCCAGTGCAGTGTTGACAGGACCGGGCTAATATGGTCATACTTCCTGGTTCTAGTAAGAACTCTTGCTGCTGCATTTTGGACTAGCTGTAGTTTGTTTACTAAGCGTGCAGAACAACCACCCAATAAAGCATTACAATAATCTAACCTTGAGGTCATAAAAGCATGGATTAACATTTCTGCATTTGACATTGAGAGCATAGGCCATAATTTAGATATATTTTTGAGATGGAAAAATGCAGTTTTACAAATGCTAGAAACGTGGCTTTCTAAGGAAAGATTGCGATCAAATAGCACACCTAGGTTCCTAACTGATGACGAAGAATTGAGAGAGCAACCATCAAGTCTTAGACAGTGTTCTAGGTTATTACAAGCGGAGTTTTTAGGTCCTATAATTAACACCTCTGTTTTTTCAGAATTTAGCAGTAAGAAATTACTTGTCATCCAGTTTTTTATATCGACTAAGCAATCCATTAGTTTTTCAAATTGGTGTGTTTCACCGGGCTGCGAAGAAATATAGAGTTGAGTATCATCAGCATAACAGTGAAAGCTAACACCATGTTTCCTGATGATATCTCCCAAGGGTAACATATAAAGCCTGAAGAGTAGCGGCCCTAGTACTGAGCCTTGAGGTACTCCATACTGCACTTGTGATTGATAGGATACATCTTCATTCACTGCTACGAACTGATGGCGGTCATATAAGTACGATTTAAACCATGCTAATGCACTTCCACTGATGCCAACAAAGTGTTCAAGTCTATGCAAAAGAATGTTGTGGTCAATTGTGTCAAACGCAGCACTAAGATCCAATAAAACTAATAGAGAGATACACCCACAATCAGATGATAAGAGCAGGTCATTTGTAACTCTAAGGAGAGCAGTCTCAGTACTATGATACGGTCTAAATCCTGACTGGAAATCCTCACATATACCATTTTTCTCCAAGAAGGGATATAATTGTGAGGATAACACCTTTTCTAGTATCTTGGACAGAAAAGGGAGATTCGAGATTGGTCTATAATTAACTAGTTCTTTGGGGTCAAGCTGTGGTTTTTTGATGAGAGGCTTAATAACAGCCAGTTTGAAGGTTTTGGGGACATATCCTAATGACAATGAGGAATTAATAATAGTCAGAAGAGGATCTATGACTTCTGGAAGCACCTCTTTTAGGAGCTTAGATGGTATAGGGTCTAACATACATGTTTTAAATTTGCCAAGATGTCAGGCGCTCTGGCTCCCGGTAAACATTTGACTATGGTGGCTGGTGTCTCTATATTCACGTTCCGTACAATAGAATCACCAATAACTAGAGCACTTTCATCAGGTCTCTCAGTGGGTGCATCACTGAGTGGGGAGAACCTGTTTAATGTTTTGATCGGAACATAAGAGCGGTGTTTTGACCCACGACTACGCTGCCTCACCGTCACCCAGTTGCCCTGCTGCAAGGGCTCTGTTTCCGGAACCGAACAACGTACCGGAATCCCTGAGCTAGACGCATCCAAAGCCATATCTAGAGCCCTAACATTCTTACTGTCCTCAATTAAAGTTTGGATGCGTGTCTCTAATTCTGAAATCTTCTCTGTCAGCCTAACTATTTCCCTGCATTTATCACATGTGAATCCCTCATCAGCGACAGAGATAGATAAACTGTACATGTGGCAAGAGGTGCAAGAAACAATGATAGGAGAAGCCATTACTCACCGTGCTTGATGAAACTTCTTACTGCGGTTGTTTGATGAGCTTGTGAAAAACTGGAGCAAGAGGAGAAATGAATACCGCGATAGGTTCGAATGAAAACACTAATGACAAGCTAACGAGTGCTAACGCTTTGCAGGTGTACTGCACTCACGGAAATAAAATAAAAGTGAACGATCAAAGTTAATCTGATAAGATTGATCGATAATATCAGAAATATGGTGTGAATTAAGTTATATTTTACCACTTTAAAAAACAGAGAGTGATAGTAAGATAAAGATTCTAGAGAAAAAATAAAATAAAAACAGCTACACGGAGCTGAAATTAGAGCAATGTCCCCACTGGATAACGTTGGACCTTAATCCCTCCGGCACAAATAAGCGGTTTGGTGGGCACCCGGGCGGAGGCATTACCCCTTCCGTTCGAAGGCCGTTCTGACCTTCGATTCGATCTCCCATGTCAGAGTGGAGACCACTAATGTCTCAGGAAAAATACACTCGGGAGTGGACGGGCGTTCGGAATGGTCAAAAATACGCGACAAAGAATCGGGTTTGATATTTTTGGAACCCGGGCGGTACGAGATAGTAAAGTCAAAACGTCCGAAAAAAAAGTGCCCATCGAGCCTGCCTGGAGTTCAACCTTTTGGCGGTGCTAATGTACTCTAAATTCTTGTGGTCAGTCCATACTATAAAAGGAACCCCCGATCCTTCTAACCAGTGTCGCCATTCCTCCAATGCCATCTGAACTGCCAACAATTCTCGGTTACCAATATCGTAATTTCGTTCTGCCGGAGATAAACGATATGAAAAATACGCGCAAGGGTGGACCTTGTCGTCTAAGGGAGAACGTTGAGATAACACCGCTCCTACCCCCACCTCTGACGTGTCGACCTCCACCACGAACTGACGTGTAGGGTCAGGGGTAATCAGAATAGGGGCTGAAAAGAAACGGCTCTTCAGCTGTGTCTGACCACCTGAACGCAGTCTTGGCAGAGGTCAAGGCGGTCAGAGGTGCGGCTAGTTGGCTGAAGTTGCGAATGAAACGCCGGTAGCAGTTAGCGAACCCCAGAAACCTCTGCAGGGCCTTACGGGAATCTGGGCTTGGCCATTCTACCACAGCCTTAACTTTCTCGGGATCCATGCGTATTCCCTCAGTCGACACGATATACCCCAAAAGTGGAATTGACTGTGCATGAAACTCGCATTTCTCCGCCTTGACAAAAAGCCCATTCTCTAGCAACCTCTGAAGCACTCGTCGGACATGCTGCACATGTTCCTGGAGAGAGGAAGAAAAAATCAATATGTCGTCCAGGTAGACATAAATGAACTGATCGATCATATCTCGCAGCACGTCGTTGATGAGTGCCTGGAAGACTGCTGGGGAGTTGGAGAGCCCGAAGGGCATCACCAAATATTCAAAGTGCCCTCTGGGGGTGTTAAAAGCAGTCTACCATTCATCCCCCTCCCTGATCCGAACCAAATGATACGCATTGCGTAAGTCCAGTTTTGTGAAAATTGACGCTCCCTGCAACCTCTCGAAGGCCGAAGACATCAACGGCAAAGGATAAGTGTTCTTTACCGTGATGTTGTTCAGTCCTCGGTAATCAATGCAAGGTCGCAGTGATCCGTCCTTCTTTCCCACAAAAAAGAACCCCGCCCCTGCAGGAGAAGAGGAAGGGCGGATGAATTTAGAAGCTAGAGAATCAGAAATATATTTCTCCATAGCCTCCCTCTCTGGAACAGAAAGTGAATAAAGTTTGCCCTTAGGCGGAGACTTACCTGATAGTAAATCTATGGCACAGTCGTAAGGACGATGCGGAGGAAGAGAAGCAGCACGAGACTTACTGAACACTTCCTTCAGATGGAGGTACTCAGCGGGCACGTTAGACAAATCCACCGCCTCCTCCTGTAACACAGACACAGACACAGACGGACAGGCAGACACTAAACAAGACTCATGACACTTTTTACACCAGGACAAAGTGGAATTAGAGGACCAGTCTATTTTGGGGTTATGGAGGAGGAGCCAAGGGTGCCCGAGGACAAAGTGTGCAAGAGGAGAGTCAAGGATGTGAAAGGAGATGGTCTCGGAGTGATTGCCAGATGTGATGAGTGTGATGTCTTCAGTAATGTACGAGATGGTAGGGAGTTGCTGTCCAGTGAGGGCGTGAACCGTGATGTGGTGCGGAAGGGGTCTGAGGGGGATGTGGAGCTTGTGTGCTAATGTGCTATCCATGAAGTCACCCTCTGCCCCAGAGTCCAGTAGTGCTTGACAGTGGTGTGTCTGTGCTGACCACCGCAGCCTTACCGGAAGGAGCGTAGATGATGATGGTGATGAGGTCTTCTCGGCGGAGATCCCACCCGGTAGTAGCCTCATGCGTACTACCGGGCCTGGCCCTTTTACCGGACAGGCATGGGCTTGATGTCCGGCCCCCCCGCAGTAAAGGCATAGGCCCAGGGACCTCCGCCTCTCCTTCTCCTCCCGGGAAAGCCGAGCTCGCCCTACCTGCATGAGCTCGTGATCGTAGACGGGACTGGCCGCGTCCCCGCCGCTGAATCGCATGTCTGCCGGTCCCCCGGATGGGGTGCTGACTAGACCCCTCCTCTCCATCCGTGCCAGACGTGCATCGACCCGTAGCGCCAGCTCAATCAGTCCATTGAGGGACGGGGGAAGATCCAGGGCGTAGATCTCTCTCTGGACGCGGTCAGCCAGCCCATGCAGGAACATGTCCCACTGCGCCTCCTCGTTCCAATGGCACTCCACCGCCAGGGTCCGTAACTCGATGGAATAGTCCGAGAAGGATCTCTCGTGCTGACGTAGCTCCGCCAGCTTCCTGGCCGCCTCCCGCCCTCCGGCGGCCCGATCAAAGACCCGTCTCATCTCGGCGGAGAGCGCCTGGAACGAGGCGCAGCATGGATCCTGGTTCTCCCACACCGCTGTTCCCCACAATGCCGCCCTCCCAGAAAGCAGGGTAAGTACAAAGGCCACCTTGGCCAACTCATTGGCAAAGGTTCTGGGCTGGAGGGCAAAGTGCATATCACAGCGGTTAAGAAAGGCTCCACAAAAATCGGGCTCACCCGAGTACGCCTCCGGGATCGGGAGGCGTGGTTCCGGCTGGGAGGGGCCCTCAGACGGTGCTGGTGGAACAGGCGGTGTGAGTGGCGCAGTGGGAGCTCGTAATGGGCAAGTCGTGGCCTAATGGTTAGAGAGTCGGACTCCCAATCGAAAGGTTGTGGGTTCGAGTCCCGGGCCGGCAGGAATTGTGGGTGGGGGAGTGCATGTACAGTTCTCTCTCCACCTTCAATACCATGACTTAGGTGCCCTTGAGCAAGGCATCGAACCCCCAACTGCTCCCCGGGCGCCGCAGCATAAATGGCTGCCCACTGCTCCGGGTGTGTGCTCACAGTGTGTGTGTGTGTTCACTGCTCTGTGTGTGTGCACTTCGGATGGGTTAAATGCAGAGCACAAATTCCGAGTATGGGTCACCATACTTGGCTGAATGTCACTTCACTTTCACTTTCACTAATAGCTGGAACTGTTGGACGAGCTCGGACACCTGCGTCACCAAGGTTTGAACAGCGCGACCAGTGTCATCAAGACTCCTCTCCTGGGAGTCCATCCTCCGAACACTGGCGCTGAGAAACTCCTCGAGGGTGGAATGGTGACTACTCGCTGCCTCCATAATGGTCAGATCGTTCATTGATGGTTTAGTATGGAAGACAGGAGGCAAATGCAAGTTGACAGGGTTTATTGTAATGAGATGAGATGGATGAAGGTTGGAGAGTGACGCAGGGGCCTCGATGGCAGCACAGACTGGTGAGTAGGTGGGTTGAGTGCCCTGGTAGAGATGACGGTGGTGGGAGATCCGTGAGAGGTGAAGATAATCCGTGTGAGAGAGGAACAATCCAGAGACGACCGAACAAGAAACAAGTAAGAGCAGGAACATGGGAATCAGGACAGACATCTAACACGGAGGACCTCAAACAACGATCTGACAAACAAGAGACGAAAGACAGGGTGTTAAATAGGCAGTTGGAATGAGATGCACCTACATGAAACACCCACATGAAACAATCAACCTGACGTAACATGAATACAGCTGGAGACGGTGCATTCATGAACCGTGACAGTTGGAGTAGTAACCCAAAGGTTGCTGGTTTGAGTCTTGGTGCTGTCAAGAGTTGTAGGTGGGAGGAGTTAATGAACAGAGCTCTCTCTCCTTCAATACCACGACTGAGATTCCCTTGAGCAAGGTACCAAACCCCCAACTGCTCTCCAGTTGTCCACTGCTCCGGGTGTGTGTGCAGTTTGGACGGGTTAAATGCAGAGCATGAATTCTGAGTATGGGTCACTGTATGTCACGTCAATTTCAAAAAGGAGCATTTATTTTATTTTTTTCTTAAATTATGTTAGTTTAAGCATATAAACATGTTCCAGTAAAGTTGTTTTCTTGGTAATTTTACATTGCTAGCATGATGGCATTCTAAAGATCTGTCGGTGTGTCATTTTTATAAAAGTATGTATATGAACATATGTATGTATTTATTTATTTATTTATTTATTTATTTATTTATTTATTTATCTCTTCATGAACTTCTTGAAGCATGAAGAGATTTGGATGAGTAGACTTTAGCTGGAAGCACCCTACAGCATACTCCCACAATATGGTATGCCACACACTGCACTTTAACTTCAACAGTTCAATACTGGTGTAGTGGACCGCACATTTCAGGGCCCAGTTTATGGAGGGCCTCTCTCTGACCATAATAGTGGACAAAGGATTGTTACATTTTGATTGGATCTTGGTGGACTAACATAAGTAAACTGTCCAACGCCATCAGATAATGATGCCAGGACAACAGCCAGACATCTCTTTGATGGCAAGAAGAAGACATTTGGTACAAAGTCCGGGAAGGACAGGACTTCCTATTAGTCAAAATGCAGTTTCTACCCACCAACAGACTGATTCCTCAGGTTTTGGCCTGTGACCGCCATAAAAATTCCTTAGGAAATCTGGACGCATTAGCAATGGGTTAAACAAAGAAATAGGGAAATAGTTGTTCTGGTTTAAGAATAAACTCACTTCATTTTGGTTCATTTCTCAGAAATCAAGACTTCTTATATTATGCAATTTTGTTTCTCATCTATTTCGATTTAAGAAATCTTAGATGTTTGTTCTGGAAAACAAGACAAAAATAAGGAAGAAAATAAAGAAAATTATGTTCATAAAAATTAACACAGAAAAAAAAAATATATATATATATATATACTTTATCTAAAAACAAGCATTTCTCATTTTAAAGCAGATATTTGTACTGAAAAACAATACTGTGGAAGAAAATCACTTTGCAGTGTAAATGAACATTGGAAAACAAAAATGTTTTCTAAAAAAAAAAAGTATTTTGACTGGCTTCCTAAAAAAATCATTCACAAGATTTTGTATTTATTTATTTATTTATTTATATTTGTGCTGTAAAACAAACCAAATAGAGAAAAGAAAATCTGTTAAATAGAACCAGACTCACCTGCTGTGTTGAACTCTCAATTTGTTGAATCTGGTGATGTGCTCTGACTTGTTGTTTTTTTTTTACTCGTTCTGGTCCTTCAGTTTGCACTACAACTTTCTGAATGACACAGACTGATTTTCATCCTGACTTTGCTTAAAACTTGAAACCCTTCATTCAAAACTCATTAATTGTGCATGGAAATGATCAGTCTGAGGTCAAGCCAAGGAAAATACTAACTGGACGCATTGAGACGACTTGCATTATTCTCATTTGGTGGCAGTATTTTGAATAATTTGTCTATATGAGTGACTTGTCAGAGTAAAATGGCTCAGATTTCAGTCAACAAAGCAGTCCACGCTGACGGCTAAAGGACGGTGTGTTTTATAACTGCACATCCATGCCAGCCACCGTATTTTATCAGACTCTCAACACAAATATAAACCATTTCTCATTACTAATACAATCATTAATATCAATGATAAAGATAATGATAATAATAATAATAATAATAGGAGCTCCACTTAGAAGTAGCATACAGAAAAAGAAAAGAAAAAAAAATATATAATTAGGTAAATATCTTGGTTAAAATGAGACAACATATCAGCAAGAGGCATTAATTTTTATTTTTTTATTTTTTATTTTTTTGAGGCCACTGACAGATTTTTTAAAACACTTAATACCTTAAGTCATTTTACTTCTTAAGTAAATGTATCTAAGCATGTTTAGGTTTTGTACTAGAAAACAAGACAAAACACTAAGAAAATCATTTTTGCAGTGTATGAATCTGAGATGAAACAATTGTAGTGTAATTCACACTCACTGAAACAATCACATGTGCCACCTACTGCAAAAAACATCTATTTAATTCATTTGCTCTGATATCAGTCAACTAAAATTAATGAACTTTTAAACCTTACATATTATACTCTACACATCAGTACTCCATTGAAGCTTTCACTGGTAATATTTAATCATCCGTTACTCTTAAAGTTCTGTGTGTGTAGCTGTCGAACCGTTGGTATGTTATTGAAACACCAGTCCGTTCGGCTGCTGACGCCACGATAGCTTCACATCCGCTGCCATTCCCTGCTCTCGCAGTTTCTGCTGGACCTGAGGATTACACAAGTTATACTCATTATACCATGAGTCTCTGAGGTCATCTGCATTACACATGTTCAGTTTAGAGACCCAGGCTCTTTACAGCTCAAACATATCAACTTTCAGGATACTTACTGACTAAGTTATTACAGTTATTTGTAAAAGTGTTCTTTCAGGTAGCGTAAAATGTGCTTCATGTAGTAGCATGAATGCCCAGCTAAACAACGTGTTTTATGATCATTTCATATGTCCCTTTTAACTTATATTAATGTTCTCATAACTCTTTTTCTTGGTTATGTGAATGTTAGGGAAAACAATAAAGAAATGTAATTTTTCTTTTTTTTTTTTTCAGACAAACTGAGGATTACAATAAATCAAGCTAATTAACGTTTAGCTTATATCACATAAAAACCATGCAAATTATTATTATAATTAAAGAGCGCTCTGATGAGGGGGATTAAAACAGGACAGAAAATAGCGTATTACTTCTCAGTTAAGATGTGTTTGATGCAAAACTCAGAGAACAGTACAAAATAAAATAAAATAAAATAAAAAAACTGAGGCAGCACATGACCCCTTTAAAAAACATAATAGTATCTTAATGATACATTGCACTAAATCAAATTTAGATTACACCAATGAAAGTATTTTTTATAGTTAAAGCATTTAAAAAAAAGTAGTTGTAAAAATGTGTTAATTTAGAATTATAAATAAATCAACTAAACCGTGTAACAGGGTTATGAAGGAACGAAAGATGTCTGTAGTCTGTAGCTCACCTTATTCAGCACAGCGTTTCTAACGGCTGGATCATTGACATTATCTCCTGCTTTCACCTTCAGTCTCAATATCTGATGCTTCACCCGGACTGTGGAGAGACAATATGTGGGGAAAATATATATCCAGATGATTACTATCAGTTTGAACACAAGATGCCTCACAGTGAATGTTTAGACATATGAAAAGGGCTCAGATACACGTTGAAAATTTGTGAAGGTTACATTAATTTCAAATACAATAATGAACTTTAATTCAAATGTGCAATATGTGTATATTCAGTTTAAACGTTGGCAGGTAATTGTTTTGTGTTTGTGTGTGCACAAGTTCATATTGCATACGTTCATGAATCAAACCATTTTTGGTTTCAGAATGTTTCTGTATGAATATGTTTACTGTATGTTTTGTATTTGTATGTATATACATTACTTAATCGTTTAAACTTTTTGTCTACATGAAAACTTTTGAACACGATGCTGAATTTTGAATTCTGGATTTTTTTTTTTTTTTTCAGATTAAATATTTTAATGGGATTTCTTAGTTATTGAATATCATTAAATGTATCTGATTTCATTTTAAATTAGGATTTTACGGCTTGAAAATGTGATGTGTGAAACTAGACAATAAAACAACAACAACAAATAAAATGATTTAAATGACACCGTACTTGTCTGGCATAAGAAGTAATGGAGTCTTGAGCAGCTTTCATCAGTAATCTGAATATGGTAATCTAAAGCAGCACACGAGTCTTGACCGAGCGAGTTGTCCGGCTGTCCTTCAGCCCATCTCAGAGAAGAGCTTGTGCTGGTCTGATCGGACCACATCCACGAGTCTCTGAACAGACCGATCCAGGCGCACATGTACTGTTGAATCATCACGGTTAGCTGCTGATTCACTTCCATGTTCCTGATGGAGAACAAGTCTGTGTAGTTTTCTCTGCAGTAATGCTGAGCTTTATTCCAGGACATCTCTGGATTAGTGACTAGTACCGGCTGTCCTTCTGAGGAACACCAGAAGGACTATCATTAACTTTTACAACACAACTTGTTTATGACATAAAGTGCAAAAACACAGCTGTAAATGTTTTAAATGTTCTATGTTTTGAAGGGCTCTGCTGAGGGGTTTGTTCAGTTATCATAAACAAGAGATTTTGCTACATTTTATTCCTATAAACATGGTGAAAAAGTTTGTTTTTTTCTGTCTTTTGACAGTATTTTCTGATTTATGTAGTGATAAAAAGAGAAATCCAGAATCGTATCTGGAAAAAAAAACCTTTAACTCTAATATGATGACAAAACTGAACAAGAAGTTTGAACCTGGTTTTATCCAATCTTTAGATTAATTTTATTGAAATGTATGTAAATTAGTGCATTTAATTAGATAATGCCCCAATTGCACATAACAAATAACATGGACATAAAACATGTAATACAAACCATTGTCTTTTTTATTATTATTATTATTATTATTAAGATCACTGAGGAATAAAATGTAACCATTAAAAATATATTTACATGCTAAAATATGTACAGGAACCATTATGTCCCAAAAACACAAATACATTTACCTCTATTTTAAACTAAAATGTCTAATGCATTGAATTTGACCTATTGGTTTGTTTTCCAATATTAAAATTGGCAGATAAACCAATGTCAATCCATATATAATAAAACTGGTATAGAAACCAATATATCAATCAATAAATGCTAAAATTGGTGGAGAAATCAAATCTAATCAAATCAAATCTAAATAAAACTATAAATCATTATTTACCGATTTATTTAGTTTTTTACTAAAACGTAAGTTACCATAAAATGTCATGTGGTGAGGTCCACAAGCTCTTTTTGTTTCTTTCTTTTTCTTTGATTGATTGATTGATTGATTGATTGAATTGATGACTCGGCTGATATCAACATACACAGTAAAAATATATTTCTAAATAACTCGGGAATGACTGATGTTGAGTCTTACCACCACTTTGACAAACAACTGTACACGTCAAATTGCATTCTTCATCAAACCAGTTTCCATTTGTCCTCAGATTTACACAGTATTGTTTTCCATTCAAATTGTTCGGCTGTTCAGAATCCCATTGTAAGAAAGTCACGCTTTCATCTTGATAAGACCAGCGCCAGCTGTTCACATCGTCATACAGTCCAATCCAGATGTAAAACGGTAGTTTCTCTATCAACCTGGTCAGTTCGCTCCACTCTTCATCGGTCTGGACAGTGGCCAGGTCAATGTAGTTCTGTCGACAGTAATCTTGAGCCTCGTCCCATGTTTTATACTCTTCGATCAGAATATACTCACGTGAGCCACACAGAATAACGGACAAAAACACTGTTTGGAAAATTGGAATGGGTTTCATACAAAATCAGTACAAAAATCCAATAATTTAGCATTTGGGTAAGTAAAAATGACTTACTAACTGAGGTCAAGGTTAAAAAAAATACTAACAAACAATCAAGTTCATCCACAAAAACTACACTCACCTGACAGCAAAAAGAGATGAATCAACCTTTTCTCCATTGCTGCTGAGATTAGCTTGTGTTAGTGAGGTCTTATCCACAGAATAGCTAAAAATGCATTGCCCCCAGTATTAAAGTATAGATTTGAGCTGGGGTAAACACACACCCATGTTGATTTGCGTACTGAAATCACTATTTTTTTATTCTTTGACAACAGCAGCATTAGGGCTTCATGGTGTGAAGAGTAGCTCAGCTAATGATGCTCATCAAATGCCTTTACACAAATATACAGAGAATCAATCCAGAGAACAGGAAGTTGTTTGCATGGGAAACCATGACATATTTGGCTTTAGTAGGTGAAAAGCTGTATGTATGAATTGATTTAAGTTGAAGTTACAGATTTAAAGATCTTGTAGAATAAGAAAGCCATTTAATGAATTTGAATAAGCTCTTTTTGTGCGTTATTATTGGTGTAAGAAAGTTGTCCTAATATGTGTGGCAGTAAAAGCGTGTTATTACATGCATCTGTTGCGAAGAAGAGCTTTAAATGACAGCTATTCAGGAAGGCCTTTCTATTTGAATGGAAGTCAATGTCGGTGAAACTTCAGTACGCGAAATAAACTTCATGTGAGAAAGTAGGATTGATTTTACAGCTCCACCCAATCATTTCCAAACTATCCACAAACTGTTATTCATGACAGTCATAAAACACTGAAAGTGACTCACGTTCTTCAGTGACACTTATCCTCTAAAGAGAATATCTGCACAAATGATCAAGCTGCTTCAAAACTGTTTAGGATTTAGTAGAGAAATTATTTCTACTTCCTTATAACATTGAGAATGCAATGCTCCATCACTGACCAGATCAAAAATGTACATTGTGTGCAAAACTAGTCAAGAGCAGGTGGAAACAAACACACACTCAATACACTTGTCAACTTTGGCCAGCTTTCAGCTGTTTTGCATGTTGTGTGTGAAAGCAGCATCATTAAGGGTAAATGGGTTCATAGCTATTCATCATTTGCTGAACTAATGATGCACAGCATATGCATTTACACAAATACAGAAGACTTACATCAGATGACGAATGGAAACATTTGCACAGGGATGCATTTGTTCAGTGTTCAACCTCTCTATGAATCAGTTTAAGAGGTTTCATTTTTCTCACGATCAGACTCAAAAGCAAGAGTTTCAAAAATTGTTTAGAAAAACTGAAGCGACACAAAAGACTGTGACATGTGTGATGCATGAGAGATTCACCACAAAACTGCAGAAAAATAGCAAAGAATAGCAAAAAAAAAAAAAACTGAATAGCAAAGAAAGAAACACATCCATAAACTGATGAGATCGGATAAACACTGGGGAGAAACACATGGTTTCAGTGAGATTGTGGACTAACAAAATAAATACCATTGACAGGTGAGAGAGATAACTAATCAGATTGTAGACAAAAAAAAAATTGTAGACAATGCACTGTGAATCAACTTTCAGGTCTTGACATCATAAATCAAAAAGACCAAACATAATAATGTGACATGTAATAATGTGTCTAATGTGCCTCCATCGGGTTAATGTTTAAAGCTCCTATTGAGGCACAGATCCACACAGAACGGGACATTCTTCCATTCAGTTAGAGACGGGAAAAGTATTTCTGCCTTTTTACCCTAAATCACAGCAGTGAGCATCTGTGAAGGATGTAGACTGTCAAACATACACAACTATTAGCCAATCACAGCAGTGGGCGTGTACTTCAGTCTACAGTCCACACCTACTCAAACAGAGCCTCTGATGAAGGGGTTAAAACAAGACAGAAAATATCCGATTACTTTTCAATTATCATGTTTTTTTAATGTATAAATCTTGATAAAATTATAAGTGGACATCAGAGAGCAGTACAAAATAAAGATCAAAAACAATTCACGATCACAATTAAAGAACATTGTGTAATTTATCTACAATGAACTATAATAACTTTCATTACTATAACAACTACAGTTTAATGAACCATGATAAATGCAATTAAAGGATTCTAGTTTTTTTATATGTATTTTAAAATGTTACTTTGATTCAGTTAGTTAATGAATATCATCTTCCCCTTTAATCCATCTATATCCATCTATAATGTTGGTTTTTCACTTTTTTGGAGCACCAGTCCGTTCGGCTGCTCCTGCCATGAGAACTTCACATCTGCTGCCATTCCCTGCTCTTGCAGTTTCTGCTGGACCTGAGATAGACAGAAGCAAAGACAGAACTGATGTATGAGCACACGGTTATAAAGCTTCAATCTGTCTACTGGGTCATAAACAGATTGAAAGAAGGGAACAGAATGTATAGGGCGCTTTAGAAATGATTTCACAGAGACAGACAGGACATGAGGGGTAGTAAGAACACAAACAGTACTAGAGATTATACTGTAGATGTGGTGATAATTATGGCTCACCTCCTTCAACACAGCGTCTGCAGTCACTGGACCGGTGACACCATCACCTGCGTCCACCTTCAGTCTCAGTATCTGCTGTCTTACTTGTACTGTGAAATATACATAAAAAAAATGCAAACAATTAGAAAAAGTCACCTTCAGGAAAACCTGAAACACAGTAGCCACACTGTAACTATTGTGATATTTTAAAATTACAGTAATGCTACAAGAATAACTATATATATATATACTTCCATATACGTTCAGACTAGTGGATAGAAAATATGGTTACACTTTATTTTAATGTGCCCTTGTTACAATGTAATTATAAATGTAAGTACTGAGTAATATTAGTTATCTATATGTACTCAGTATATGTTTAGTGTCAGGATTAGGGTTTGGCTTAGGGTTACTTGCATTCTGCAGAATGTATTGTTATTAAAAAAACTCATCTTAAAATTACATTTGACCAACATATTTAAATACACACTTAGGTATTTATTTTATTGTACTTTATATATTTTCATCAGTAGATTTCGGTTACATTAAATATCTTCAAATGCCATTTTCTCTAAATGAGTTTGCATCTCCACCTCACAGGTTTATTCCTCTCTATATTCTGAAAGTGTTTACTGAGGGGTTTGTTGATATATTATTCATGCAAGATTACCAAAAAATGGTATATATACACAAACAAGTCTCAGAAATGTAGAACGTTTTGTGCTTTTTTGTTGAAAACAATTGTTGTTTGCCCTTGCAAAACTCAACAAGACACATATTTTTAGGAATTATTAATGTCTGGATGATGCACGTGCTAAACTGTAATGCTTAGTGTTATTCAAATCCTGACCTATAAGGATGAGCATTGACAAAAAGACCATTAAGTTGAATTATATTCTGTCCATCCATTTTCAGGCTGATGATGTTTTATTTGGTTTAAATCTAGAACCCAAAAACAAACACAAAATGCTCTAAAATAAAAATACTTACATGGACTTTTGCAAAAGAAGAAAAACTTCTCTGAGCAGAGCTCATCAGTTATCAGGCCATCCTCATCAACAGCAGCGCAGATTTCACTCCCAAAATAATTATCCGGTTGTCTTTGAGCCCATTGCAGAGAAGAGCTTGTGATGGTCTGATCTGTCCATGTCCAGGAGTCTCTGAACAGACCGATCCAGATACAGCTCTGATCATCATGGGTCATTGTCCTTAGCAGCTGATTCTCACTCTTGTTCTTGACCGTGTATAAGTCTGTAAAGTGTTCTCTACAGAAACGCTGAGCTTGTTTCCAGGACATCTTTGGATCAGTATTTAGTACTGGCCCTTGATCTGAGAAACATCAGAATAACTGTTACAGAATAACTTATACCCTAATTAGACTATGCACTTCAATTTACTTTGTGCACTTTGGGTGTTTTTTACTTTTGGTGCAAACACTATTTGTACTCAGTGTAAATAGCATCTATTTTTTAGCACAATTGTTCTGTTCAAATACATTGTACAACTTCTGTGTAGGCAGTATGTAATTGACCCATATTGGTTTCTGTTGTTTTTGACAAAAAAAATTGTGTGTGTGAAATGTAATACTTCCAATCTATTTTTATTGTGTTATTTCTGGTGTGTTTGAGGACATTTTGTTTAAAATTACCAGCAAAATAAATTCTATATTTGTTATGACTATCTGACTAGATAACAGTCTAGTAATTGAGATGATAAAATTAACAACCAAAAAGAACAATTGGCACATTTGCGGACTAAACTAAACTAGTCGATCCCAGCACAAACGCTTTTGTACAACCTTTCCAAAACACATATATGTGTGGAAACTTTGCATGCACATTAATGACCCTAAATATGAATATTTCAAGAAATAATCAGTTTAAAAAAATTAAGTGTGGGTCAGATTGATCCCAAGATAACTGGACGAGTATCTTTTCTACATATTGGATTGCTTTTTCTGTTTTTGACATCATCTCATCAATAAACTATTTCTTTATATGAATTAGTGAAAATGTACAGTGTGTGTACAGGTTTATGAGTCTTACCACTTTGACAAACAACGACACATTTAAAATCGCAGCCTTTGTCGCGCCAGTATCCATTTGAATGAATTAATACACAGTCTTGGTCTCCTCCATAATTATCCGGCTGATACTCATCCCATCTCGCGTATGTGAGGCGTTCATCTCGAAAAGACCAGCGCCAGCTGTTCACATCATCATAGAGTCCAATCCAGGTGTCAGACAGATAATTAGCTCTTAACGTATTTAACTCGCTCCACTCTTCATCAGTCTGGACTGTGGCCAAGTCAATGTAGTTCTTTCGACAGAAGTTTTGAGCCTCGTCCCATGTTTTATACTCTCGGATCAGAACAAACTCAGTGAGTCTACGAGAGTCGAACAGAATGACTGAGAGAAAGCCTGTTTAGAAAAAACAGACGCGGGTTAACAAGATTTTTTTTTTTTTTTTAATGATCCAACAATTTGCTGAAAGTGAAAACAGCTATTTAGCCTTCAGATGTGACTTAATGGAGACCAATTTACAAATTGCATTCTTTAAAACATTCATAAAAAACAAAGCAGACTCACCTGAAAACAGAATGAGGAGGATCAGCCTTTGTTTCATCACTGATGAGGATAGATTCGCTTCACGAGCAAGGACCACGCCACAAACAAGCTATGGATTAGTTAATTAAACGGGTTGTTGGGGAAGAGTAGAAAGAGGATGAAGGGGTAAAGGGAATGGGTTGATGGTCAGGTTGATCAGGGCGTCTGGAATTGACGGCCCAGAGAGACTCAAGGTGGGGGTATCGTCTCGATCGTATATTTAGGACCCCCGATACAACCTGAAGGAAAGAGAAATAAGGAATAAGGATGGCTGAATGGATGCGAATGGGAGCGAAAAGGTGGGCTCAAGAGAAAAAGACAAATGGTACGGTGTGAGGTGGCCCGATATATATAGGTGTTTGGGGAAGTCAGGTGATTGTTTGGGGCGTGACCCCGCTCCCGAACCTCAGCTAACAGCTCCTCTCAAACTCTGGTGATAGATAGAAGTGTCTAAAGATGCTTGGAAACATACTGTAGCATGACTGAGGAGAGAATGCACACCCATTTTCTTTTCCATATTTAAATCCGCATCTTCATTAGTCGTTAACAGCAGACAATAGAAATTCATGGTGCGAAGATTTGCTCAGCTAATGATGCGCATCCAATGGGTTTTTACACAAATGCAGACAAAATCAGCGAAAGAAGGGAGTGATTTACATGGGAAATCATCCAGCACATGTTTTGGAGAAGCTTACTGATGATGATGAGGGCCTGAATCCAGAGATGGAGGGCTGTTCAGATTCACTCACATTATATTAGATTAGATTAGATTCAACTTTATTGTCATTGCACATGTGGGTACAAGGCAACAAAATACAATATGAAGTGAATGAAGCTAGTGAATATAGACAGATTTTAAGTCTTTTCACAAGCACTAACTTTTCACAAGCACTGAATCGTTTTAGAAAGTGATACTAAACATTCATTTTCAACTAAACATACATGTCTGGTCAAAGATTTAATAGATGGCAAATGAAAAAAAATAGTTTTTGTTAGGTTTATACATTATACTTGTTCATAATGACAAAAAAAACTGTCATTAACAATCTTAACATAAAAAAAATCACATATTACATTTTTATTTTAAGGATGTTAAACCTGTTTCACACTCAATCTCCTTATGTCTTCTGTCTCTGATTGATAGTTTAGTGTGTTTCATCCAGTCAAAGCTCTTTTAGTGTAACTGTACAAACACTTCATGTATCTTCCTGGTGTCAGATCTTGTCTGATTGTGATCCAGTAAAGGTCAGAATAAGGTCAGTAATATCTCCAGATGAACTCTTCCTGGACTGAAGCAGCTCAGCTTTACTTGATTCTCCATCAATCATGTTTTAGAGTCTCAAATCTGATCCTCAGGATCTTTTGAGGAGTGTTTGTTTCCAGAAGCTTTACTTTCACTGTTCCTCAGCGGAGGAATGATCTTCACAAGCCTCCAGAACATCTCACATCTTCTGAGGAGCCTTGATTTCTTCAGCTCTCAGTTAGCATTGCAATTTATGCTTTGATCTCAAAGTGAAAGCGTCATGTCAAGTGAAAGAACAGTGCTCTCTTCCTCCCTCAGTACTCATGACTGAAGTGCCCTTGAGCAAGGCACTGAACCCACAGTTGCTCCCCGGGCACTGGATCTATAGCTGCCCACTGCTCCAGGTGTGTGTGTGTGTGTGTGTGTGTGTGTGTGTGTGTGTGTGTGTGTGTGTGTGTGTGTGTGTGTGTGTGTGTGTGTGTGCACTTGGATGGGTTAAATGCAGAGCACCAATTCTGAGTATGGGTCACCATACTTGGCAAATGTCACGACTTTCACTTTCCATTTTAAGTTCTCATGTTTTTCATAGTTTAGTGTTTGACAAGCTGCAAGGAAGTTTTTTTCTGTTTTAAAATAAAAAAATAAATATTATAAAAATAAAAATACTTACTTTTGGTCTGATCTGTCCATGTCCAGGAGTCTCTGAACAGACCGATCCAGATACAGCTCTGATCGTCATGGGTCATCGTCCTTAGCAGCTGATTCTCACTCTTGTTCTTGACCGTGTATAAGTCTGTGAAGTGTTCTCTACAGAAACTCTGAGCTTGTTTCCAGGACATCTTTGGATCAGTATTTAGTACTGGCCCTTGATCTGAGAAACATCAGAATAACTGTTGGCAAACTTTCCCACTTTGCTCAGAAATGTACCTTTAGTACAAACATTTTTTTTTTTTTACTATTGTAAAACACAATAACATTTAATATGCTTCATTATCATTTTATATATTATATTATGTCAAATTAATTTAGATTAAAAAATGAATAAATGTGAAGACAAGTCTCAATTTTGAGTAAGCTTTGAGTAGTACATTTCATGTATTTCATATGATAGTGTTTCACAAGCAAGTTTTTTGCCATATTGCATGGAAGCCAGTGAGGGTCAATGAGGGAGTCAATATAACTTCAACACAAAGTTGAAAAATCTTATCCAAAATTCATCTGCATGTTGAAATGTTAAGTCATGCACATCCATGACTGTGAATACGAAATGTTCACCAAATTTCAAGAATAAATGAATAGTTAATATACAGTATTTATTTAAATATAAATATTTAAATATAAAGAGACCAAAACAACATTGGGACTGGTTGCACCAGCTGGACAAACGCCCGGATTTAAGACTAGGCTGGATGTTAAATGCATTTTAAGTTGAGTTTTAAGTTTAAGTTCATGAAAGGCTTCATGTATTAGCCCAGCATAAGGCTTACACCCAACTTTTTTACATTTAGCTGGTGCAACTAGCCCCAGCAGAGTTAACTTTTTATATATTTGTTAACTTTTTATAAGCATTTTTGACTTCAACTCCTCAATACACCATTTCTCTGTAGGAAATAATGAAAGCATAATGTATGCATAAAAGTATATGAGTCTTACCACTTTGACAAATAATGACACATTTAAGATCGCAGTTTTCATAATGCCAGTATCTATTTGAATGAAGCATTACACAGTCTTGGTCTCTTCCATAATAATCTGGCTGATTCTCATCCCATCTTGTGTATGTGGGGCATTAATTTGGAAAAGACCAGCTCCAGCTCTTCACATCATCATAGAGTCCATTCCAAGTCTTAGATCCATATTTAGCTCTTAACTTGTTTAATTCGCTCCACTCTTCATCAGTCTGGACGGTGGCCAAGTCAGTGTAGTGCTTTCAACAGAAATCTGGAGCCTCTTTCCAAATTTTACCCTCTCGGACCAGAACATAATCATGTGAGATGCACAGAATGACAGAGAAAACGTCTGTTAGAAGAAACTGAGTCAGGTTAATAAGAAAAATTTGGTTTCAAATGATCCACTAATTTGATAAAGGCAAAGACGATTACCAAGCATTCAGATGTGACTTAATGGAGACAGAAAATTCATTCAGAGTCAAACTTACATGTGAAAAATGTAGGTCCTACAGAGATGCACTTTATTTTACAGTTGTTATTTATGGTATAGACAGCCAAAAGACACAAGACATATATTTTTCAATATTCTCTAAAGCATTCATACAAATAAAACCTATTTACCTGAAAACAAAGCGATGTGAATCAGTAAGACTTCCATCACTGTTGAAGATCGATTAGCTTAGTGAGCTCCTCTCATCCTCTGCTAATAATATGATGTCTAAATTTGATTTTAAATTTAGTATGACTGAGGAGAGAATGCACACCCATTTTCTTTTGTATATTTAAATCAGCATCTTTGTTATTCATTAACAGCAGACAATAGAAATCCATATACATAGATTTGCTCGGCTAATGATGCGCATCAAATGTGTTTTTACACGAATGCAGACAAAATCAAGTTTATTTATATAGCACATTTCGTAAATCAGAATCAGAATCAGAATCAGAAAGAGCTTTATTGCCAAGTATGCTTGCGCATACAAGGAATTTGTTTTAGTGACATAAGCTTCCAGTAAACAGAGACAACAACACACAGACAAAAAAAAAAAAAAAAAAAATTTACAGGAGATTTACAAATTGGCAAATAAATAAGTGTATAAACAATTGTGCTATAAATGATAATGGAATAGGATTGAGTGAGATGCAGGAATGTTCTAGGATGGAGGGGAAACAAATAAATAAGGATATTGCACATTTTTGCATAAGTTTAAGTGGGAAACATTTAACTGTTCATGAGGTAGATTGCCTGGGGGAAGAAACTATTCTTGTGCCTTGCTGTTCTTGTATTTGCGGCTCTGTGGCGCCGGCCAGATGGCAAAAGTTCAAAGATGGGGTGACTTGGATGTGAGGGATCCAGAGTGATTTTCTGAGTCCTTTTCCTCACTCTGGATGTGTACAGTTCTTGGAGGGTGGGCAGGGGAGCACCAATAATCCTTTCAGCAGTCCGAACAGTTCTCTGTAGTCTTCTGATATCTGATTTTGTTGCTGAACCAAACCAGACAGTAATTGAAGTACACAGGACTGACTCAATGACGGCTGAGTAGAACTGTTTCAGCAGCTCCTGTGGCAGGTTAAACTTCCTCAGCTGGCGAAGGAAGTACAACCTTTGTTGGGCTTTTTTCACAATGGAGCCAATGTGATTGTCCCACTTCAGGTCCTGAGAGATGGTGGTTCCCAGGAATCTGAATGACTCCACTGCAGTCACAGTGCTGTTCATGATGGTGAGTGGGGAAAGTGCAGGGGGGTTTCTCCTAAAGTCCACAGTCATCTCCACTGTTTTGAGCGTGTTCAGCTCCATATGGTTAAGACTGCACCAGACAGCCAGCTGCTCAACCTCCTGTCTGTAAGCAGACTCGTCACCGTCCTGGATGAGGCCGATGACTGTAGTGTCGTCTGCAAACTTCAGGAGCTTGACAGAGGGGTCTTTAGAGGTGCAGTCGTTGGTGTACAGGGAGAAGAGCAGAGGGGAGAGAACACATCCCTGAGGGGCACCAGTGTTGGTGGAGCAGCTGTTTGACATGAATTTCCCCAGTCTCACTAACTGTTGCCTATCTGTCAGAAAGCTGGTGATCCACTGACAGATAGAGCTAGGAACAGAGAGCTGGGTCAGTTTGGTCTGGAGGGTTGTTGGGATGATGGTGTTGAAAGCCGAACTAAAGTCCACAAACAGGATCGTCACATAAGTCCCTGTTTTGTCCAGATGTTGCAGGATGAAGTGCAATGCCATGTTGATTGCATCATCCACGGACCTGTTTGCTCGGTACGCAAACTGCAGGGGGTCCAGTAAGGGTCCAGTGATGTCCTTCAGATAAGCCAGAACCAGTTTTTCAAACGACTTCATGACGACAGACGTTAGAGCCACAGGTCTGTAGTCGTTAAGTCCTGTTATCTTGGGTTTCTTTGGAATGGGGATTATGGTTGAGCGTTTGAAGCAGGAAGGCACTTCACACAACTCCAGAGATCTGTTGAAGATCTGTGAAAAGATGGGGGCCAGCTGGTCAGCACAGGTTTTCAGACAGGCTGGTGTAACGCCATCTGGGCCTGGTGCTTTTCTTCTTTTGTTTTTCTTGAAGACCTGGCGCACATCATCTTCACAGATTTGAAGAGCAGGAGGTATGGAGAGGGGGATTGCAGGAGGTGTTAATGTTTGTGTAGGGAGATGGTCAGAGTGGGTGTTGGGGGTTTCAAATCTACAATAAAACTCATTCAGGTCGTTAGCAAGTCGTTGATTAGCCTCAGTGCAAGGGGATGGTGTCTTGTAGTTTGTGATGGCTCTCAGTCCTCTCCAAACTGAAGTAGAGTCGTTGGAAGTAAACTGGTCTTCCAACTTTTTAGCGTAGGTCTTTTTAGCCGCTCTAATCTCTTTGTTCAGTGTGTTCCTGGCCTGATTGTACAAGACCCTGTCCCCATTTCTGTAGGCATCCTCTTTGGCCTGACGAAGGTGTCTGAGTTTTACTGTAAACCATGGCTTATCATTGTTGAATGTTAAATAAGTCCTGGTAGGAATGCATATATCCTCACAGAAACTAATATAGGATGTTACGGTCTCTGTGAGTTCGTCCAGATCGGTGGTAGCAGCTTCAAAAACGCTCCAGTCTGTGATGTCAAAACAAGATTGTAAATCCTGCTCTGTTTCGCTGGTCCATCTCTTCACAGTCTTTACTACAGGTTTAGCAGATTTAAGTTTCTGCTTGTAGGTCGGTATAAGATGAACCAGACAGTGATCAGAACGTCCCAAAGCTGCTCGTGGAACAGAGTGATATGCATCCTTTATTGTGGTGTAACAGTGATCCAGTATATTACTGTCTCTGGTGGGACAGGTAACATGCTGTCTGTATTTTGGCAGTTCACGGGAGAGATTGGCTTTATTAAAGTCCCCAAGAATGATTAAAACAGAGTCCGGGTGTTGTTGTTCTGTGTCTGTGATCTGATCAGCGAGTTTCTGTAAAGCCAGACTTACTTGCGCTTGAGGAGGGATGTAAACACTAACCAGAATGAACGAGTGAAACTCCCGCGGCGAATAGAACGGCTTGCAGTTGATAAACTGCGTTTCTAGATCAGGACAGCACATCTTCTTTAATACAGTTACATCTGTACACCACCGTTCATTGATGTAAAAGCATGTCCCGCCGCCGCGCGATTTCCCCGTTGATTCTGCTTCGCGGTCCGCTCTGAACAGCTGAAAGCCCGGCAGATGGAGTGCGCTGTCCGGTATGGCGTCATTCAGCCAGGTTTCCGTGAAACACAGAGCAGCAGAGTGAGAGAAATCCTTATTTGTCCGAGAGAGCAGAAGGAGTTCGTCCGTTTTGTTGGGTAGAGAGCGGAGATTTGCGAGATGGATGCTAGGCAACGGCGTTCGAAATCCGCGCTTCCTGAGTCTGACGAGCGCTCCCGCTCGCTTTCCCCGTCTGCGCGTCCTGAAGCGCTTGATCAGCGCCGCTGCTCCTCCGATAACAATGTTCAGTAAAACGTCTGTATAATAGAAATCCGGAAAAATATCATGTGGTGTGTTCTGCCGAATGTTCAGCAGTTCATCCCTGGTGAAACTGATCGTGTTTGTTAAACAAAAAACAGGAAAAACGAACAAAAACAGTACAAACACTGGAGAGCCAAGCACTGAAGCAGCCATGTGCGGCGCCATCTTGGATCTTCTTAAACAATGGTAACTCAAAGTGCTTTACATAAAAGAAAGTAAAATAATAAAGAAGAAAAATAATAACAAGAATAAAACAAGCAATTTTAAAACTTTTACAAATTATTAAAAAATGTACTTATTTAAAATGAATTTAAAACAGTTAGAAAATGATTTTACATAAAAAAAAACAGTGAAAATACAGTGCAATCAGTTCGGACATTGCACAGTGCTCATTCAGTAAATGCACAGCTAAACAGATGAGTTTTAAGTCTAGATTTAAATGTGACTAGTGTTTTAGCACATCTGATCTCTTCTGGAAGCTGATTCCAGCTGCGGGAGGCATAGTAACTAAAGGAGGACTCCCCTTGTGTTGTGTGAACCCTTGGTATTTCTAACTGACTCGATCCTAATGATCTGAGTGCTCTGTTAGGTTTATATTCAGTGAACATATCTGAAATATATTTCGGTCCTAGGTCATTTAGTGACTTATATACGAGTAAAAGTACTTTAAAATCAATTCTAAATGTAACTGGAAGCCAGTGTAAGGACCTGAGGACTGGTGTGATATGCTCAGATTTTCTGGTTCTAGTCAGAATCCTGGCAGCAGTGTTCTGGATGAGCTGCAGCTGTCTAATGGTTTTTTTGGGAAGGCCGGTGAGGAGCCCATTACAATAGTCCACCCTGCTGGTGATGAAGGCATGAACTAGTTTCTCCAAGTCTTGACTGGAAACAAAACATCTAATTTTTGCAATGTTTTTAAATGATAGTATGCTGATTTAGTTACTGCTTCGACATGACTACTGAAACTAAGGTCTGTCTACAGAATCACACCAAGATTCCTGACTTGATTTTTAGTTGTTTGACCCCTAGAGTCAAGGTATGCATTCACCTTGAACACTTCATCTTTGTTTCCAAATGCAATGACTTCATCTTTTTCCTTGTTTGACTGAAGAAAGTTCTGGCACATCCAACTATTAATTTCATCAATGCATGGACAGAGGGAGTCAATGGGGCTGTAGTCATTTGGATATAAGGCTAGGTAAATCTGGGTATCATCAGCATAGCTGTGATAGGCAATTTGGTTCTTTCTCATTATTTGACTTAGTGGGAGCATATACAGGCTAAACAAGAACGGTGCAAGAATTGACCCTTGTGGGACTCCGCATGTCATGGACGTCCACTTAGACTTACACTCTCCTAGACTCACATAATAGCCTCTCCCTTCTAAGTATGACCTGAACCATTTGAGTACCATCCCAGAAAGCCAGACACAGTTCTCCAGTCTCTCTAGTAGTATGTTATGATCGACAGTGTCAAACGCAGCACTGAGATCTAGCAATACCAGCACCGATATTTTGCCAGAGTCAGAATTTAAGCGAATATCATTTATTATCTTAATGAGTGCTGTCTCTGTGCTGTGATGCGGTCGAAAACCAGATTGAAAATTGTCCAGGTATCCATTTGAGTTTAAGTATTTGTTCAGCTGATTAAAAACGACCTTTTCTATAATTTTACCTATAAAAGGAAGATTAGATATTGGTCTAAAATTGCTCAAAATGGTGTTATCAAGATTGCTCTTTTTCAGGAGGGGCTTAACAACTGCATTTTTTAAGGAGTTTGGAAATGTCCCAGAAAGAAGTGAGGCGTTCACCACTTCTAAAAGATCTGCTTCTAAGCAGTTAAGCACACTTTTGAAAAAAGATGTGGGAAGTGTGTCAAGATAGCAGGTTGATGATTTTAGGTGCTGCACTATGTCTTCCAGAATTTTGCTATCAATTGCTTCAAAAATAGACATAGTATCTTTTTGATATTGTGGCCTAATCTGTCTGACCTCTGCATTACTTGAGGATGTGCTAATCGCCTTCCTGATATTGATGATCTTCTCAGAAAAGAAGGAAGCAAACTCATTGCATTTGCTGTCTGAGAGCATTTCACTGGGAATCTGACTTGGGGGGTTTGTCAGTCTCTCAACAGTGGCAAAAAGAGTACGGGTGTTATTTAAGTTACTGTTTATAAGGTTTGAGAAGAAATTCTGTCTAGCTGTGGCTAGTTTCACATTAAAAGCATGAAGGCTGTCTTTGTAGATATTATAGTGTATTTCAAGTTTTGTCTTCTGCCACATCCGCTCTGCTTTTCTGCATTGTCTTTTCATAGTCTGAACTGCTGTTGATCTTCTCCAAACTGATTTCTGTCTGTTTGTTTTCTTACTGACTATTATTGGAGCAATATCATCAATAACATTCTTAACTTTTGAGTTAAAGGAATCAAGGAGAGTATCAACAGAGTCTGCAGAAATGCTTGGTGTTAAAGATATAGCCTCCTTAAATAGTACACTTGTGTTCTCATTTATGCATCTCCTTCTAACAGACAGATCTAGATTTAGTAGTAGCATTACATTTACATTTACATTTAATCATTTAGCAGACGCTTTTATCCAAAGCAACTTACAAATGAGAACAATAGAACCAGTCAGGTCAACAAGAGAACTACAACAGTATACAAGTGCCATGACAAGTCTCAGTTAGTCTAGCACAGAACGCATGTTTTTTTTTTTCTTTTTTAAATAAATGAAAAGAGCAGAGTAGCAGAGATCAAAATATCAAAGAAAATACAGAAGTGATCAGATAGTGCTATGTCCTTAATAACAATGGATGAAATGTTTAGACCCCTACTTATGATTAAGTCTAGAGTGTGTCCACCTTTGTGTGTGGGTCCATGCACATGCTGAGTCAAGTCAAAAGTGTTTAGAACCGTTAACATTTCTTTTGTAGTTTTGTTTTCTGCATTATCTATGTGAATATTAAAATCCCCAAATATGCAATAGCAAAACAGTCAAACTTTGGAGAGAATTTTGGAGGCCTGTAAATAATAATAAACAGAATGTGTGGAGCACCTTTCAGCACAATCGCTAGATATTCAAAAGACAAGTACTGACCAAATGACACTTGCTTGCATTGATAGACATCTTTAAATAGAGCAGCTACACCCCCACCTCTCCTAACAGTCCTGCAGACACTCATGTAAGTGAAGTTAGGAGGGGCTGCTTCATTGAGGATTGAAAATGTGAATTTTATAATAAAAATAATAAAATCACCATTTTACTTAACATTTGTAGTTGGTTAGTGATTTCTTATCATGACACCGTGGACACACACCCGGAGCGGTGGGAAGACATCCGCTGCTGCACCCAGGGGTCAGCTGGGGGTTCGGTCCCCACACCTATATTTCTTGCTAAATTAAAATTAAATTTATGCATTTAGCAGACGCTTTTATTCAGGCTATCAATTTTTACTTATTATGTGTTCCCAGGGAATCAATCCCCCAACCTTGCGCTTCATAGTGCAATGCTCTACCACTTGAGCTACAGGAACACTCTTGCTAGGACTGAGACTCAAAGGGGACGTTTGTTTCGACAGAAACGTGCACAGAGAATCTGGGCCCATACTATTAAAGATTCTAAGAATCCTCTCAGAGAACTCCTAATTTAGCTTGACCATTTCTACATAGGATTCTTAGCTTAAGAGCAATTTAAGACCAATTTGAGGCAAAAACTTTCATCTTTGGTGAGGCTGGTGGTCCAAGAAAAAAAAAAACAGCTTTAGGCTTATTTACTTTTAAGCCTACTCTCTCTCTCTCTCTCTCTCTCTCTCTCTCTCTCTCTCTCTCACACACACACACACACACACACACATTATATATATATATATATATATATATATACCGTGAGCTGCTGTTTGAACGGGACATTTCGTGACTGTAGTGAAATGCAGATGTCAATCCCTGAAACTGACAGTGTGAACATGACCGTAGTTAATGTATTGATTACTTTCATTTCTGGTGCTATGGCATTTTTAAACTGTGTCAGAGATGTTAGCGTGCCTCTAATAATATCAGTCACATACAGGATCACTGCACTGTAATGCATTGTGTTCAAATATGCATTTCTTCGCCCTCTTTATGTTCCGTTGATTTTCTCCACTGCTAAAGAATCTCTTAAGCCTCTGAAAGTCAGTAATCCTAACAATCCTAACTATGTTGGACCTTAAGAGCTCTTTTAAGTGTTAAAGATGTTTTCTGAACTTAATTTTTTCTTAACTAGGAACTTTTATTTAATTCTAAGCGGTGACACCCACAATTTTACTCATTTTCTTAAAAGTTTGTTACTAGGAGCAACTCTTGGCTAAGATTATTGATGAATACAGGCCCAGGACTTTAATGTAAGCGCCCTCTGCTGGCCCCACTAACACTTCAGCTTTAGGTTTCACTCAACTAGTCAAGAGCTACTCTGTGGATTTAATCAAGAGATCCATTTTCAATATAGTTAAACCAAACCCTTTTAGTCCCTCTTAACATTTCCAGTGAAAAAGTTTTTTTCCAAATCAGATGAAGAAACAAACTCATCTACATCTTGGATAGCCTGAGGGTGACTGCATTGTCTGGATATCTTCATTTTTGACTAAACATTTCCTTTTCCTTTTTTCCTTTAAAATTTCATTATATAATAAAGACTAGAAACGTATTTACTCATTAAACATCTTATAAATATAATTCACAATTGTTACTGCCAAACTCAAGTGATATATGTAAGTGACATCCAGATGACTCAAACCAACAAATATGTTGTCATCTTTACCTTCATCAGGTACTTATTTGTATAATGGTGATGAATAATACACAACCAAAACTCCTATCTTATGCAAAAGTGCAGGGAAATGAGTCTCTAGTGCTCATGCAAAGTTAATGGGAAGACAATATGAACTCAGCATATGACATCACTGGTGTTTACAAAAATAAAAAACTTGTAAAAAAGGCAGAAAAAAATAAATGTATGCACGTGTATGTAGTTCTTGTCATGAAAATAAAAATTGGAGGGAAAGTGCTTGTGGATTTAAATGAAAATAGCCTCCTAGACTGTATTTGTCATCAAAGTTAACTTAATAAATAAATAAATGTTTCTTGTATTGTGAATAGCATCCAAATTTGATGGTTTAAAAAAAGCAAAATGGGAACTTTAGTCTATCCACCTGTTCTTGATTGGCTGTTGAGGTGTGGGCGTGGCTCTTAACAGTGGAGATGGATCTGAATGAGAACACGCTGTGATTGTGGGTGGGGTCTAAACACACCAAATCACCAAAACATTAACCTGAAGAGAGGGGACTGACAAAACCCTCTGAAACAATCAAGCCATGACAGTATGGTCAGGCTGGGAGAACAGCAAACCACTTTGGGCTGGTTTAAATATTTTTTGTTGTTGTTGTTGTTATTGTTTCTTTTCTTTTTTTTCCAAGTGGTCAATGTAGATTTGACTGGTTAATCTGGTCAGTCAGATGATGTAACTACACCATCTAAAACTGTCATCAAACTCTAAATGACTCCACTGTGGAGTGTGGACTGTAATTTCATCCTCTTTAATCGTAAGGCAACTGTGATCAAACTAGGGCTGCCCTAATAGTCGACTAAATGTTAGTCATAGGAAAAAATAAATAAATAAAAATAGAAACTGTGTGTCTGTGACAGACAGATCATTAACAGTTGGTCCTTGAGATAATTCCAGGCAGTATATCAGGCAGGAAATCCAAACATAAATCATTTATCAACCTTCAGTGTTGGGAAAGTTCACTTTCTACATGAACTAGTTCAAAGTTCAATTCACAAATTTTAAAATGAACTAGTTCAGTTCATAGTTCGAACTACAAAATTTTGAACTAAGTTCAAAAAATGAACTAGTTCATAGTTCTTTTTTTCCATATGTTGCTGCGAGCTATTATTTTTCAAAATTATTGCCACAGCCCATATAGAATCACAGACAGCAATTATTTTATCAGTTTTAACAATGAAGCTATGCGTCAGATTTCATCTTCATATCCAATTTTGAATCCTTATCCAACCAGGGTTTACATTAGCATTGAGGGGACAGCATTTCACCATTGTTGCTTTAATGCTTTGTCTCCCATTCTCACCGACCTTGTCATAAACATCATAAAATTATTTTAAATGATCATACGCCTTCTTGCTACATGCTGCTGTCGCCTCCATGCTTTCTTTTTTTTTTTTTTTGATGACGCGTCATGCATGCGGCGGACGGCGGCGCGACACTGGTGGCGTTGCCAGATTGGGTGTTTTTCCGCTACATATTGAGACCCGTTTACGGTGTGTTTCAGCGGGGTTTTCGCCTGGAAGGCTCTATGAAATCTGGCACCCTATTGAACGAAGTTAACCAGAGAGAGCGTGCCGTTCACCGACACCAGAATGAACGAGCTCACAGTAACGTTCATCAGGCATTAATACAGAACGTTCAGTTCACGTTCGCCCAAAATATGAACGAGTTCATGAACTATCGTTCAGGCACAACACTGTCAACCTTAAATATGGCTTATTACTGAAATATCTAATTAGTAGCAACTACGTTGCTCTAGATAGATGTGCATTATGTTACATTCCATGTGTGTTTTGTGTATTTAAGCATGACCATTGGTTCACGTTTTTTTTGTGACGTCACACCACAAGACTAATCTACAGTTTTAGTGTGAAGTCGTGGCCTAGTGGTTAGAGAGTTTGACTCCTAACCCTAGTGTTGTGTTTTTGATTCTCAGGCCGGCAATACCACGACTTAGGTGCCCTTGAGCAAGGCATCAAACCCCCAACTGCTCCCTGGGCGCCGCAGCATAAATGGCTGCCCACTGCTCCGAGTGTGTGTTCACAGTGTGTGTGTGTGTGTGTGTGTGTTCACTGCACTGTGTGTGTGCAATTCGGATGGGTTAAATGCAGAACATGAATTCTGAGTATGGGTCACCATACTTGGCTGTATGTCACTTCACTCACTTTACAGATGTGCCAGCAGGATAAAAGACCTTGTTTCTAGTTTTTGAGTGGTAAGCAGATCAGCGCCAGACCACACTCACTCGCACCTTTAGTCGAGCCCAAAAGTCCAGTCAGACACGACTGAGTCTTGATACATCATGGCTTTGTCCTTTGCTTGTTGAGTTGTACTGCACCATTCTTTCCATCTGAGAGACTGCACTGTTTCAGTGCTAGGATTTAAATATCATGTACAGGTGTGTGTAGACTATTTCAGACCGTTCTCATCCCAAGGCGTCATATACTGACACTCTTGACATTTCGTCAACATCCTACGCACATGGCACCCTCTAGCGTCAATATTAGAAGCAGATAAAAATGGGCCAGAAGGCGCCTCCTAGCGGTCTAACCCTAACCCTAACCCTAACCTTAACCCATAATCTGTGTCTAATATTGACGCTAGAGGGTGCCATATGCGTAGGATGTTGACGAAATGTCAAGAGTGTCAGTATATGACGCCTTGGGATGAGAATGCGTTAACTATTTCAGCATTACACTGGTGTAACACTTGTTTCCATTTATAAGTAGATAGTGACAAACGTGATGTGTTGTGATTAACCACTTGGTTGTAGTTCTGAGACTTTATTCCTGTTTGACTCTACAACATTCACAAACAAGTCTGCCGTTTGTTGATATTACGTTTAAGTCATTTGTGAACGGCTACAACTACTGGTTTTTCATTTTCATTTTGGTAGTTAATTAAAAGGTTGTGTTTCCCCTAAGTGTTGTGCAATCATCCCTCCTTTAACATCAAGTGCTTAAAAATTATTAGGCACATATCCAAGTGTTTGAAGAAAGTCGAAGCTATTAGCATGCGTATGTGCCAGTGCAATCACGGGCTCTCTATTAGCCTTACTGGACCTTAGCACTGCGTTAAACATTATCGACCACAACATTTTGTTGAATCGATTAGAAAATGATGTTGCCATATGTGGAATTGCATGGCCATGGTTATAAATCAAACTTATCTGACAGCCATCAATTCATAGCAGTGAATGATGAGATATCAAATTGATCACAAGTACAGTATGGAGTACCACAAGGCTCAGATCAAGGACTGTTGCTTTTCATGCTTTAGCCTTGTTAGGAGATATCATCAAGAAACATGATGTCAGCTTTCACTGTTATGCTAATGATACGTAGCTCTTTAATTCTTCATGGCCCAAACAAAGCATACCAATTAACAACACTAATTGAATGCATAGCTGATATAAAAAAAAATTGGATGACTAGTAATTTCCTACTCTTTAATAAAAAAAAATAAATAAATTGAGGCATTACCTAGGTATGCTATTTGATAGAAATCTTTCCTTTGAAAGCCATAATTCAAAGGAAAGATTTTTCCATATTAAATATTCTGTTGATTACCAGGATTTTGTTTCACTACTCTTAGTATCCTATATAACACACACACACATACTTACACTCATTATATGTAATGTGTTACATCTAATAATTCAGCAAGTAAATCACGGTGCTGCCATCTGGTGCTCAGAAACATGAAGCACATTTATGACCTCTACAGATAACTGGCATGACCAACAACTCCTGCAATCTAAACACACACCAGACTGTACCTCCAGGATTTCGCTGGACTTTTATTTCTTATTTTTGCGCCCTAAAATGATTGATATTTGTGCCATATCTTATTGTTTTCATAGAGAAAATATACCACAGACTTTTCTGACTTCGAGAACCCCTATAGGTCTTCAGACTTAGGTTTGAGGACACCTACAGCAGTGCCATGAAGTTCTACAGAAGGAGGCTCCAGCACCTGACATTAAAGCACTCACCCTAATCACACATGTACATCTCAGAGATGTCTATTTGATGTCTGTATTTAAATATGCAATATGTATTTTATGGATTTATTTGTTTTATTTTATTTTTTGCTCATCTGCAATACGCCTCTAAGACTTTTCCTGTCAGATGCAAATAGACATTTATTACAATGCATGTAAAACCCCTGAGACATTTATCAGATTACACAGAAGATCTTTAGCAGACGACTTACAGATGTATTTGTGCTGTCTGGGTAGTTTACATGCAGATAAAATTAACTTTTATTACTGTCATTCATAAATGTCGTAATATATATTAGGGAGAGGAAATGGCTAATAAGCCTATAAATACTTCTCTGCAGCTAGTGGTAATTTTAAGTGGTTTTTTTATTCTTCTTCTTCTTTCCTTTTTAAGTAATTGTAATTTCACATGCGGAGATGTGAAAATAAATAAAAATAAAAATACTTTATTTATAAAAAAAAGTCTAAAACAGTTCCACACACACAGTTCAACAACAAATAAAGGAATCTTCCTTCAAAAACAAAACCAAACTAAACAAACCAAAAATAAATAAATAAATAAATAAATAAGTAAATTAATAGCTTAGAGTGGGTATTACTCCTTTCTAGCCAAAATTAAACAAATACTTTAATTTTAACAAAAAAACAACAACAAAAAGAAACCTTAACATCACAGTCACGCAAACCAAAATCAAATAAACTAAAAAAAATAAATAACTTACAAAATTGTATTATTTGTAAACAGGCAGAAAAAATAGAGCATGTTTTAATAAAATGTAAAAAATAAATAAATAAATAAATAAAAAGAAAGAGTAACACTAATTTAGGAAATATGAAACATGGGTGTTAAATCATTTAACTTGTCAAGACTTTTGAAAGAGAACAAGGTAATATATATAGTATCGTTAAATACATTAAAGAAATAGGATTAATATAAATGTATATGCTTATTAGTGCCTCACACTCCAGTCCAGTTGGTGGCAGTAAATAGACCAAAAGTTGGTTTGCCATCCGCCATAAAACGCTATTAGAAGAGGAGTAATGTTCGTGCTGCGCTGTTGTAACTGATCAGCGCCGCACTGTTTCATCCTGCTTTAGGTGTGTTTGGCTTCCCATAGCAGGCTGGGGTACACGCCACTACCAACACGTGATGGGTAACTCACAAAGCACAATATTCCTCCGTGTTTGCTCAGCACTATACCAAAGAAAGTGCGAGGTTTGAGAAATAGAAGGTGGTGCAGCAGTTAAAACATTTCAAAGCTAAAGGGTTTCGAATTTAAAGACTTTAAAAGTTAATGCAAACAGATATTAATAGTTTTATTAAAAGTTTCAGTCAAATATTTATGGTTTAGGCCTATAACAAAACCCAAAGTTAAAGAGGGGCCCAAACAGTTATATCTGGAGCATTAGAATACTGTAGAGGCTTTCCAATATGCATCACTTCCACGTATTCATTGCGGGGCTAAAGAACATGATTGTTTTAAGGATCACATGCATAGTTATGTCCAATAACAATATAACATATAACATAACTGATATAAGAAATATCATAGATGGTTTAAATGTCCTTTGAAATAACAATAACCACTTGTTTTGGTATGGTGGTAGATCATTAATTATTACATTTATATTTAGCAGATTATTTTTTTACTAATGAGATCAATAAAAGCAGTCAAAACTAACAAAACACCAATAAAATGCTACGACAAGTCTAGGTTAGCCCAACGCAACGTTTTTTTATTAGCATAACACAAAAATATGCAAAACACACTTTTTATCACTAAAAATAAAGCCAATGCCATTCTTTATACTTATTTACAATTGTGTTTAAAGTATTTCTACAAGTTAGATTATGAAAAACAGTAAACAAGTTTCACCCAAATGGTAGTTTGTCTGGCTTAAATTGCATCTCTCGCGATGGATTTACAACAGACAGTTCAATGAAATTTAAACACATCTAATTTTTTGGTAAATAAAGGGGATTTGCTATTAAAATCCAAATATGGAAGAAAAATTGTGATTTATTTCTTTAAAAAGTTTTATAAATTTTTTCAACAGTAGTAGCAGTATCACATACATTCTACTAAATAATAGTAATATTTCTAGCACACTGCCTTTATGTAAAAATGAACTTTTATTTTGACGGGTTGCTGTAAATATCTTTAAATTGACACTGGTTTCACTCAAATGAAACGGTAAATGCTTGTGAAGTGACTCAGATCAGTTCTGGTGAGGTTGTTTATGTATTTATGTCCTCATTGAGATGGCAGATGCTGAAATTACTGCAAGCATCCATGTAGTAAACAAACCATTCATTCATTCACACAGAGATGTGCAGAACATCACGGATTCAGATTTCAACCAACTTTTACAGATACTGGTCCATACGGAGATTTGATCTGATTAATTTATGCTATCTTTGACAAATTCCGTGACTGTCTATATTAAAATGTAAGTTTCATTTTCATTAATGGATTTTGAGATTCCGTCCGCGTTTTCTGCTTCGCGGAAATCATAGCGCTGTATGCATCAAGAACCGGGCTGTCCTCTGTACCACAGGTACTTAAAGAAACCTGGTCCCATCACATTTAATTTTTTAGTACCGACTTGGTACCGAAGTACCGGGTCTTTTGACAACACTACCCCAGAGGGTCAAAACCAGAATGGTTGTTGTCCAGCTTGTTGCTCTGTAAGCAGAAGACACTTGGTTGAAGATGTGTTCATGTGATTTTGCTATGAATGGGAGGAGAAAGATGGGCCTGTAGCTCTTAACTAGTGAGGTGTATAATGACGTTTTTTTCCACCAGATCCTGTCTGTATCCAGACCAGATGGTGGATCAGCACCTAGAAAGGACCTCTACATCCCTGAAAGACAGCGGAGACCAGGACAACTAGATGAGCCTCAGAGACAGATCACCTCCGAAGACCTCATTATCTAGACAGCCATCGGGACAAGACCACAGGAACCAGAAGAGTCCTCTGCACAATCTGACTTAGTTGCAACCTAGAATTAATCTGCTGGTCTTGTCTGGCCAGAGAAGAATGAAACACTATAACGAAACACTATTATTTCCCTGTTTAATGCTTTAAAGCTGCTTTGACACAATCAGCACTGTTAAAAACTATATTAATAATGGTAACTTGACATGACTTGAGAGAAGAAGGAGAGAAGAAGATCAGCTGGGTGTGTGTTTGATGTGTGTTCCCAGGTGAGTGGAGCCGAGAATTGACTGCTGATGGATTTGGTTTTGTTAGTGAAGTAACTAGCAAAATCGACAGCAGTTAAATAGGTGAAGGGAAGTGGCAGAGGGGAACAAAGGAAAAAATTAAATGTTTTGAGCAGTTTGCATTCGTCTGATTCACTGTTGACCTTGTAATGAAGGTAGATAGTTTTGGCAGTATGGAAAACATGGATAGCAGTGACTGATACCAGATCAGATCGGTAGAGTCTTTTGATTTGCATTTCCCTGAATTTCTCTGGTACAGCTTGAGCTTGAACTGGGTCAGAAGAGTCAGTCTGATTGGTTAATGTTGTGGTGCCTGATATGCTTTTTCCTGCTACACAGCAGTCACATCAAATAACCCAGCCGACTGTGGAAAATTTCCATCCTGACCTTCACAAGGACACTTTATTCAAAGACAAAAAGCAAATAATCTCTAATCAAGCTAAACCAGGTGAGTTAGGAAAATGTCAATCCAAATAAACTAGTCAATCCAAAACATGCGGTTAAAGGGGTCATATAATGTTGTCAGAAAGAACATTATTTTGTGTATTTGGTGTAATTAAATGTTTTTATGTGGTAAAAAAAGAAAAGTGTATGTGGGTGAGGGGGTTGGTTGGCTTTGCTGGGTGATGGTTGGGGGGGGGGGTGTATTGGTTTGTTTGGGTGGGTGATATGTCAAAAAATGTAATTTGTATTTTTAGAAATATCATGATTTTATCATGATTGTTTGTGATTTGGTTTTTCTATTTGGCAAGCTGGTTGAGCATTACAGCCAAACTAATATCCCTATAACAACACAAAGCTTTGGGACAACATGTGAGTGAATCAACAATGACAGAAATTACATTGTAGGGTGAACTATCCCTTTAATTACAGTCGACAGAAAGTTCAGTACTGTCCCTAAGACCTGCACGCAACTAATGTACAGACATTAGTTTCTTTCATTTTATACATAACCAACTGAGGCTATACATAAACCTTGTGTGTTTTGACAGAATTAACACAAAACAAATTTGTTCAGTAATCAGGCACAGTTTAAAGCGTTTTTCGTTTTTTTGCGAAAAAAACAAACAAAACAAAAACATCAGAACAGTACACAAATAAGACATTTAAATAAGCAATAGGGCTTTAAAGCAAATGCAAATGCATAAAAATAAAGTACTTTTGTGAATAAGTGCAGTGTCCCGTGAGAGGCACACTGGGGATGTTAATGTATGCAGGGCCGCTGCTGGCCAAATGGGTGCCCTAACCCTCCCCAAATTATCATGGAAGTAAAAAAACAACACCTACTATAGGGGTCGAAATAGAACATTAATAAAATATCAAAGGAAATAACTAAATTGTAATAAAATTTTACTATTTACAAATTAAAATAGACAGTCGTCTATGGCTATGATTTACTAATACAGTTGTCTGATCGATTTTATAGTCTCTCAAGCATTCAGAAATGACACAAAAGAAAAAATGTACTTCAATAAAACCAGGGATTAGTTTTTGTAAAGGTTGTGATGTCCGCATGTTTTTGTTGACGAAATTATAGAGGCTAGTATTTCTATTGCAAAACGGTGGCCAAACATTAAAGATTAAATGGAGATTTGAATTAAATGTTTGGTCAATATTAAACAAGGATTTGATCGTCCTGTAAGTGTTACAACATCAGGCCTTTCAGCGCCCTTTGCAGACATTTATAATAGCCTATGTAATGTACATAAATAGTTTATTTTATATTACATTATTTATTTCATATATCAGTGTTGTTTAATTATTATAAAGTAATATAATTGTTAATATTACAATGATATTTCTTCAACAGCAGATTGTGGAGATATTTTTATCATCCACTATCAAAAATCTTCATATTGCACACCACTTCCCTCGGTAGAAACCATGGACCGAGAGCAGACCAGACCACAAGGGCACTTTAGCATCGGACCTCAAAGGGGCAGGGGCTGATGCCCCCCCGCCACCATCTGCTTTTGTGATCAGAGAAACGTTAAACAACAAGCGCTACTATACACTGTTTAAAACTCACGTTTGAATCATCAGTGGCAAATTCTTTACATATGAAAACATACTTACAGACTGTGAGTCAGAACAGACGCATTGTAGTCTACTCTCCCAGGATCAGGAAACAGTTCTCCATAAAGCACTGCAAACATCTGAATTTTTGGGTTGTATTGTTCTGGAACAGTGTTGTAAATAAAACTTAACCTCTGATTTCTAGTTGTGTCCTGTTTTGGAAGGCTAAACAAAGTATTTTTGCTTTTGCAATGAAGCGCACAGCATCGTCACAACATGGCAGCTGCGGTGGCAGCAACAATAATGTAACACATTATTTCTTCACGTGAACATTTGGACAGCGTTATGCAAATCTTCCCACATAGTGACACTGAAAGAAATACCATTCATTCATTGTAGCAATAATGATAAATTGGCAATTAAAGAATTAGGACAACCAAGACCAAATTTAAACATCAAACAAGTATCTACAAAGGGCGACAAGGATTTTCAAAGGATGTGGTATGAGCAGAGAAAAGGGCTAATAGGCTGAGAAGTAGCTGACGCTTTATTCTGCTCATTTACCGCTGCATTTTGTTCCATCGCATGGACAATTAACTGTTACAGGCGTCACCGAAATGCATCATCTCTCTGAGAAGGTGAAAAAACACGAAAGAGCAAAGATGCATATGGCTATTAGGGAGCAGTGTAATGTACAACCCGAATTCCGGAAAAGTTGGGACGTTATTTAAATTTTAATAAAATGAAAACTAAAAGACTTTCAAATCACATGAGCCAATATTTTATTCACAATAGAACATAGATAACATAGCAAATGTTTAAACAGAAAGTTTACAATTTTATGCACAAAATGAGCTCATTTCAATTTTGATTTCTGCTACAGGTCTCAAAATAGTTGGGACGGGGCATGTTTACCATGGTGTAGCATCTCCTTTTCTTTTCAAAACAGTTTGAAGACGTCTGGGCATTGAGGCTATGAGTTGCTGGAGTTTTGCTGTTGGAATTTGGTCCCATTCTTGCCTTATATAGATTTCCAGCTGCTGAAGAGTTCGTGGTCGTCTTTGACGTATTTTTCGTTTAATGATGTGCCAAATGTTCTCTATAGGTGAAAGATCTGGACTGCAGGCAGGCCAGGTTAGCACCCGGACTCTTCTACGACGAAGCCATGCTGTTGTTATAGCTGCAGTATGTGGTTTTGCATTGTCCTGCTGAAATAAACAAGGCCTTCCCTGAAATAGACGTTGTTTGGAGGGAAGCATATGTTGCTCTAAAACCTTTATATACCTTTCAGCATTCACAGAGCCTTCCAAAACATGCAAGCTGCCCATACCGTATGCACTTATGCACCCCCATACCATCAGAGATGCTGGCTTTTGAACTGAACGCTGATAACATGCTGGAAGGTCTCCCTCCTCTTTAGCCCGGAGGACACGGCGTCCATGATTTACAACAAGAATGTCAAATTTGGACTCGTCTGACCATAAAACACTATTCCACTTTGAAATAGTCCATTTTAAATGAGCCTTGGCCCACAGGACACGACGGCGCTTCTGGACCATGTTCACATATGGCTTCCTTTTTGCATGATAGAGCTTTAGTTGGCATCTGCTGATGGCACGGCGGATTGTGTTTACCGACAGTGGTTTCTGAAAGTATTCCTGGGCCCATTTAGTAATGTCATTGACACAATCATGACGATGAGTGATGAAGTGTCGTCAGAGAAGCCCGAAGACCACGGGCATCCAATAAAGGTCTCCGGCCTTTTCCCTTACGCACAGAGATTTCTCCAGTTTCTCTGAATCTTTTGATGATGTTATGCACTGTAGATGATGAGATTTGCAAAGCCTTTGCAATTTGACGTTGAGGAACATTGTTTTTAAAGTTTTCCACAATTTTTTTTACGCAGTCTTTCACAGATTGGAGAGCCTCTGCCCATCTTTACTTCTGAGAGACTCTGCTTCTCTAAGACAAAGCTTTTATAGCTAATCATGTTACAGACCTGATATCAATTAACTTAATTAATCACTAGATGTTCTCCCAGCTGAATCTTTTCAAAACTGCTTGCTTTTTTAGCCATTTGTTGCCCCCGTGCCAACTTTTTTGAGACCTGTAGCAGGCATTACATTTTAAATGAGCTAATTAAGTGGATAAAAGTGTAAAATTTCTCAGTTTAAACATTTGCTATGTTATCTATGTTCTATTGTGAATAAAATATTGGCTCATGTGATTTGAAAGTCTTTTAGTTTTCATTTTATTAAAATTTAAAAAACGTCCCAACTTTTCCGGAATTCGGGTTGTAAGTGAGGAATGTGATGTAAATGATTAGTGTAATATAAGTGAGTTTTGTAAGCAGTGATTTATGTGACTTCAATTATTTCTTATTAAACTGAAATCGAAGTAAAAAATGGCTTCTGTGTTCATTTGCTGCTGAATTGTGTTAACACGCATATAGAGCAAGAGATTGATTCCTAATGTCAGTTTATTTTTAATAAATACTATAGTAGTTCAGTTCTCTTTACATCTTTTACTAGCCATTAATTTATCAATTGAATGTGTGACCTATCCTCATTAATCAAGCAAACATTTGCCCGCCCTGAGAGAATTGGCAGGAGCTGCCACTGTGTATATGTATGTGTATGTAAGGGTAGTCCAGCACTTTTTGGTGAAGGCCAGCACCTCCATTCCCTTATGACAAAGTCTTTCCAGACCTTGAAGCCGGACTTGTCGTTCAGGGAGCAGAAACTTGTCCCTCATACTGCTTGATCAGTAATGGCTGCAGTATTCTGTCATAGTTTCACTCTGTGAATACACAGAAGATCCAAGTGCACTTAATTAATACAAAAACAAAATACAAAAACAGGCGGCAGAAAGCAATGCGAAAAAAGATAATCCACTAAATACAGCAGCAACAAAGGATACAGTATATATGAAGGAACTAACAAGACTAATCGCACAGAGCTGGAAACAATAAGATTGGATTGGAAGAGCAAAGGGTGATGGGAAATGAAGTCCAGAACAAAACAATAATACAGAAGAAGGTGGTCCAAGCTAGCTATCGTATCAGTAAAATCCACTATCGGTCGACCTCTAGTATGTATACAAATGCACAGTCTTTGTTTTACTGATTAGTAATAAATGATTAAAGCAGCAGTGAGGGATTCATCCTTTTTGTTCATCACCAAACAGTCACACAGTCTCCAAAGCAGCGAGATATGGAGACTCTACTACTAATATAACTTCATAGATCATTTTACAATAAGAATTTTGAAACCTAATGGTACACCATGGTCCTAATGTAACGGGGGTAATGGGGGGGGGGTCAATGATGTGTTTTGAGGGTCTTATATCATTTGCAATGTTTTGTTACCTTATTAAAAACTATGCATTATCCTTTTTATACATTTATTTTTAGTCAATTCCAGATTAAATTTTTCAAAATTATGTCAGGCTTTTAAACCACTTGCATAAAAGCGGCACCATGCATCATACTCAATATAACCAAACATTCATTGCCGCTTACTACAATTTCCCCGAGGTTTTTCTTGAATGGCTTTTTGGTTGTCACCATAATATTGTTAGTTCGGTGAATTTTAAAAGCTAAAATGTTCATCTCTTTTCATAAAGTTATATTTTTTTGTTTCTGTACTCTAAATTTACAGAAGTGGCAAGCACACGCCTACAGGCATTTGCATAGGAAAATAACTGCTTAAGAGTCCATGAAGATGTTACAGTTTGCATGATCTGAAAACATACTCTACTAATCACAAAGATATAATACATTTACACAAATACTGCTGAACCGAAGGAACAATTTCTAATGTTTTGCATATCCAATGAGTCAAGTGCTCTTGCCATACATTTGTGATTCGATCCAGTGCACAATATAAATGCAAGGATCGATCAAATCCCAATAAGTCCATTCAGTGCAAATGCATACATGTAAAGGTAGAGTTAATTTTAGAAGTTGATTTTTAAAATAATATTTTTTTCTGAATAAAAACATTTGCAAATGTTTCTACATGAAGTACAGTGAGTGCCCTTAAATGATCCATGCACCTGAAGGAGGAACTGCAACAAACAATACAAGACACACTTTGCATATATGACTGTAAAATTCCCTTCTTAACGTAACAAACCCATTTAAAGAGCTTAAGATTGGGAACTTGAGAGACATCTGATTACTCACTATCACTGAAGATAGGTCAGCGTTTCATCAGTTCACTCTCAGCGCAGTTTAACAGGTTAGTGCTCTTTCATTGCTGGGGGAATAGTTGATTAGTTATGCTTTTATGTATATATAAATAAAAATCAAGCACATTTTGGATTAATTAATTCGTTCATTCATTCATTCATGTTGTTCCAGTGAGAAAAAAACAAAGTGATGGACCGAGTTTTGCTTCATCTGCTTTTTCTCTCAGGTAAAATATATTTCAAAACATTAAACAAAACAAACATTCAAAGCAAGAGTGAGACAAGGATAATTAAGGTCAGTGTAATCAAAAATGGCCATTTGTTCTGAAAATTGAGTAAAAAATAACTTAAATTGCAATCATTTAAACGTGTAATATTGCACTTTTTATGTTTTATGGCATGTTCATCACTAGTGATGAAGTTTATTAATAATAATGATAATAATGTGGATTAAGCAATGCACTTCGCCTGTTGAAAAACTATATTAAATTCAAATCCTTATTTAATCTCACCTGGGGCCTGTTCTTCGTACAGCTCTTATTAGATCTGAGATGATTTGAAAGATTACAGATCTACTAATCCTGATAACTGATTTTCTTTGCGGATTTATTGTAGCAATAAATCTCATAGCAATGCAGCAAATGACTGGCGGCAAAACAGTAACGTAATGATATCATATAATTAAAAAAGACACCTGATGAAAAACTTTTTCAATACCAAATTTCTGGACCTTTATAAGATAACAACCAACTGAACAAAATTACATAAATGTTATAACAGATCAATTAAACTTGCACTGTTTTAAATTTATTTGTCTTTTTTTTTTTTTTTACATGATTCCCAAATATTTATCTTCATGATTTCTAGTATTTGTACAGACTTTAAATTTTTTCTTAATAATTAGCAAATGTATGCAATTATATCTTTGAAGCAGTTTTGTTACATGACAGCTTTAATTAAAGTTTCTTAAGAGACTCTCATAATAACTGTCAGCACTCAATTAAAAAATAAATTTTTATAAACTACACAACATTATTCAATTATTTTCAAATTAATTATTCAATTATTATTGTTCCTGGACCAGTAGAGTACTCTTGTAATAAAGTAGCAGTGGCTAGGACAGATTTAAAAAGATTTGGTTTAATTGATGTGGTCAGTTTAAATGAAATAAGCTGAGCAGGTTTAATCTTACAGACCAAGTCCAGGAAGAACGGACCTGTGTACTATTTACATTAACAGGTTTTCCAATATTTGACCAATGCTTTACAACAGAAGTGATGTATCAGTACAAGCAAAATCAAAGACAAAGTCACTTGACAAGCTCTTGTTCAACAATGAGCAAACAAACTATAAATGTCAGAATATATATATAAAAAAAGAATAAGATGACTGGGACAAATAAGCCGAACTTTAAGAAGAAAAAATAATAAGATGGCCGTATTCTCTTGTAGGACTTCTGTCATTAACTCTGAGTATACAACAAGAGTATATTCTGATCAATCAGTTAATGACATGGGAAGATGCACAGAATTACTGCAGGACACACCATATTGACCTGGCCACCGTTCAGAGTAATGAAAACTGGACGCGTCTGCAAGAAGCCGCAGATGAAAAACAGTTTTCTGGCTTTGCCTGGATCGGACTGTACAACGACATCAACAGCTGGCGCTGGTCCTATAACGAGGAGAGTCTGGTCTTCAAGAACTGGGGACTAGGTCAGCCAGATAACTACGGTTTGGGAGAGGGGTGTGTTGCCATACTTGATAATGGAGCCTGGTTTGATTTCTACTGCAGCGACTTAAGATATTTTGTGTGTTATGATGGTAAGAATCATGTACAATCACTCTTAATCGATGTTCATTAATTCAGTGTATGAATGAAGACACTAATATAATGACGTTAGGAATTCATATAAACCAGTATAACTTTATTATCACTGAGATCCTATTATCAACGTTTGTTTATTTTTATATTTTCAGTTCTCATTTTATTTTAGCTTAGTTATTTTATTGTGTGTTTATTATTAGGGGCCAAGCAGCGATAGGCCACACAGGCATCTATTTTATCTGTTATTCGTCATCTTCTGCTCTGTAAGTCTATGGCAGCCCAAAGAACTGTTGTCAAATCTGGCACACAGATAGAGGACAGTCTGAACATTAACCACACCAAATTTGAACTGTCTAACTCAAACCCTCTAGCGCCACCACTTGTCCAAAAATGCACTAATGTTTGTGTTAATAACTTTTGAATGGTAAGGACCAGAGACCAATTTCCTTTCATATATTCGAGGCGAAAATTTAACTATAGCATTTTCAGACCATGTCAACTAAAAAGAAAAATGAAAATCAACTGATCGGTCAAACCAATCAAATCAAGTTTCCGAATAACTTGCAAAAAAAAATAAAAATTAACTAGGTAACATCTAGTAGCTGTTGTGTGCAGACTACACAATAGGAATAGCTCTGCCTAGTCTACAAACTATGTTTCACAATCAAACACATGCGAGATCTGATACAGAATATAACATAAGATCATGTGAGAGACAGGAGTTCTCGCACAAGAATGGATTTATTCCTGTCAAAAATAGTGGAGTAAAAAGCTTGTAATCCAAGTTGTCTGTTTAGTGATTCATAATGAAAATTACAAATAAATAAATAAACAGAAGAATATGAAGGAGAGAAAGGTTGCCCGCTGAAAGATCTATTATGACTCCTCCCCCTGAACCTTCCTTTGCCTTGTATCCTGCTCTCTCATTGGCTGTAGGTCATTGATTTCATTTGCAAACACATTTCGTATTGCAGGACTCTGTTTAGCATGCTAAAAATCTCGCAGAAATCAGGGACAGATCAGAGCTTCTCTCAGATCGCAATTTTGATAATACACACTAACTTAAAAAGTTTCAAGAAAGTGCCACCTTGTGGTCAAAATAATGAAACAAAAATGTTAACGGTTTTTGATTAGTTATTTTGCCCTATTATCATGATACAGTTCTTGATAAGTTTCTTGCTGAAAACATAGATACCAATTATGCCACAATTAGCTGAACTTCACTGAAACATACTTATTAAAAATGTTCCTAGCTTGTTGGTCCATTTTATCGCCATATCTGATCAAATCATCTTCAGACCATACTGGCAAAAATTTTACCAGATCAACACATTTCTTCATATCCATCTGTTAACAGCGCCACCAATTGGTCAGAATTGATAAACCATTAATCGTATTACAAATGACTGAATTTAGACTGATCCTCTCTCCAATACTTTCTCCTCGTTCTGCATCTGGTGTGCTTGGCCCCTTAATTGCTGCTTGCAACTATATTTTTGTTAGTTTCATTCATTTTACTTTTTATTTTTAAAAGCTTTTATTTTATTTTAGTTTTAGTTTTGATTATTTTAGTATAACAAGATAAACTAAATGGAAAACCACAAGTGTTGCTTTAAAAACTAGCTGAAGTCAAGTAAATTTTTTATAATTTATTTGGCTGGTTTAACAGGTCCACACTCATTTGATAAAATTACTATGGCTTGTAATGAATGACTTTAACATCTTAACCCTATTTTGGAATTTTCACAGGAAGTGCAAACGCAACAGAGAAAATGGTTTTGAGCAAGAATACAAAGACATGGATTGATGCTCAGGAGTACTGCAGACGTCATTACACAGATCTGGCTACCATTAGAAATAAAGATGACCAAGGCAACATAACCAGCTTGCTTAATATTTTATCACCTGCTGTCTGGATCGGATTGTACCGGGACACTTGGAAGTGGTCAGATCAATCCAACGTCACTTCCTCAACACAAGTCACTACTCGGGGATTTACTTGGTGGAATGAAAACTGTGCTGGTTTAAATATTTATTATCGTATAATTGACGATAGATTGTGCAGTGTAACTTATTACTTCTACTGCAGCACAGGTAGGTCTGACCTGAACTATTGTGTACATAAATTATTTGTTGACAAAAACTGAGCAGGAAAATGTGACTTTGATTTAATTTATTATATAGGCTACATAAGAGTTTACAAACTATGTTTCCTAAAATTAAGGCAGAGGTATTGTAGGACACAGTGAAATCAGTTTTTTTTTTTTTCCTTAATTGCATTTTTTAAAATACATTTCATTTTTCTAATTTATTTTTTAATGGCTGAATCATTTCTTTAATCAAAATGATGTCTAATTAACTGAAGTTTGTAAATCCCTGATTTATATGTTCATAAAGTAAGCTATAGTAAAACGAAGTAAAAATGTTTTTCCACAGTCAAGAAGAAGAGGCAGGTGATCCAAGTACAGGTGAAAGCCGCTGAGAACATGGATGAAGCTAAACTGAAGGCACTCGTCTTAAATAAGGTTAACTTTAGATTAACTTTCTGACCAGAATTAATCATGAAACATCTGTCTAAAAAATTAGATTTAAGACAATAATCAGATTTCCCCTCCACAGTGAACAAAGCTAAAGACTAAAACCAGTCAATGTTTACAAAAAGACAAAATACTATGCTTTGTGTTTGAAATGTTGAAATTTCTGCTCTTTTTGGAAGATTTTTAAAAGTAATATATGTTGTTTTCTGGGGTGAAATGCCTCAAACTTGTTTGTGTGAGATTCATTCACAGATTAACGGAAGTCTGTTCTGTGTTTAGTTAAAGCAGACGCTAATCAATCAGGACATCACTATGACATGGAGGACGCAACCCAACGGGAAAGTCTTCCAGAAGAAGTGGACTATACCGAAACGTAGTAAAGCAAATACTACTCTTGATTGTCCTTCCTTGGAGTGAAATTTATGTAAAATTAATGTAATTAATTCTTAGTACAGTTAGTTACTTAGTTTCCGAATTATTACAGTAGATTAACAATTTATAGTAATCACACCAAAAAAATATCTGCAATTTATTTTAAATTTATTCATTTATTTGACAGATATGTGTGTCTAAATATGAGCCAACAAACAGATGTAGTAGTAATAGATGTAGAAGTATTACTTTTAATTGATCAGTTTCAGTGCTTCTAGTTAAATGAAATGAAATTGTTTGTAAACTAGCAGAAATAAAATGATTTTTTATATATGATTGTATTTCAGTTCATGTTTATTTTAAGAAACAATGCATTATGCGATAATCTTGATGTTAAAAGTCTCACAATGTGAAACAGAAAACAAACTACCAGTATGCTGTATTTCTCTTTAGATTGGGGGATAATTTACAGATTTACTTTAAAATTACCACACAGTTATTTTATGTTTATAGACAAAATCTGTTGGTTTCGTGATGATGAGAAAATGAGAAGTATTTAAAGGGTCCAATTATGCTCTTTTACAAGCTCTTGATTTTGTTTTGGGTGTGTACTAGAACAGGCTTTTATACTAGGTTGTTTGAAAAACACATTATTTTTCACATATTTTACATTATGACAACACCTCACTCACTGCCCAGTCTGGCATGAACAGCTCGAATAGTTCCTGTATCAAATGAAGGCACGCCTTCTGAAATATGAAATGTGCTGTGATTGGTTAGCTGGGCCAGTGTGTGTTGTGATTGGCAGCACTTTGTGACTGGTCTGGAAATGTCATGGCCCTCACCATAGCTTTCTGCTTCAGTGTAAACAAAAACAAAATCTGTGAAAACAAACACACTGACATTCCATGGGTGTGCATCGCCCTCCACAATGAACAGAATCCAGGGTGGAGATGACGGAGGGAGGAGCCAGGAAGACGATAGGAGGAACTTGGAGCAGGAGGAGCCAGGCGGGACCCAGTCCACAGACATGAAGGAAACCATTAGTGGAGCCTACGGAGTATTACAGACTAACTAGGACCAAGGTTAGAAAACAGACAGACTGCTTAAACTGACCCGTCTGCTAGCTGCCTCACACCACAAAAATCAGTTAATTCTCAGCACATAGAGACTCTTTCACCTAGATATCACACTAAAGAGACTGTGTCTGTTCCCCGAACAAGAAAAAAACTATTTAAGAGTAACTATTTAATTTGATGTTCAACAAATTAATAAACAGATGTAATGTGGATAAACAAATGATAAAGCTTGGCTTATTGAATATCAGATCCCCTTCTACAAAAACACTTTTTCTGTAAATGATATGATCACTGATTATAACCTAGATGTGCTCTGTTTGACAGAAACCTGGCTAAGACCCGATGATTACATTATTTTAAATGAGTCCACCCCCCAATATCACTGTTATAAACATGAGTTGCGTCCAAAAGGCAAAGGGGGAGGTGTTCCTATAATTTATACCAATGTTTTCAGGATTTCTCAGAGGGCAGGCTTCAAGTATAACTCATTTGAAGTAATGGTGCTTCATATAACATTATCCAGAGAAACAAATGTTAATGATAAATCCCCTGTTATGTTTGTACTGGCTACTGTATACAGGCCACCAGGGCACCATACAGACTTTATTAAAGAGTTTGGTGATTTTACATCCGAGTTAGTTCTGGCTGCAGATAAAGTTTTTATGTTGGTGTTTTTAAAATCCATTTTGATAATGAAAAATATGCATTGGGATCAGCATTTATAGACATTCTGAACTCTATTGGGGTTAGACATTGTTGAAATCATACTCTAGATTTAATACTGTCACATGGAATTGATGCTGATGGTGTTGAAATTATGCAGCCAAGTTGTAATGACCCAGAACTCGACATGGGATCCATGTGCAGGCTTTATTCAGAAACTCGTAGTCGTACAGGCAATGTTCAGTAACAGCAGTTTCAACAATGCAGGAAGAGCAGAGACGTAGAGATGGGACAGACAGATTGTCAGGATCACAGGCAGAGAATCAATGTCCAATAAACAAGCAAGGGTCGGTAGGTAGGCAGCAGAGGTACGAAATGGATAACAGGCAAGATCAGCAACAGGAAAACAAAACCGGGTAATAACTCTCAGAAATGACAGACACAGCAAATCAAGACATCGGGTTGAACTGTTGTGATAGTCCAGTTTATATTCACCAGTCCTGATGGATTGCACCTGTGACGGTGATCAGAGTCCGAGAACGGGGCTTATGGGTAATGTAGTGTAGTCAGTGTAAATGAGTGGGTGGATGCGTGTGTGTCAATATTCAGGTGAGTATACAAGTATATTCAATACTTGTGTTCGTCTCCGTGACACAAGTGATGATATCTCTTTATCTTTTCTTTGTACGTAGTCTTCCTGATTTATCCCAAATCCTTAGCATATCCAAAACCTCAGAATAACTTGATGATGTAACCGAAACTATGGACTCTTTTCCAGCATTTTAGATATGGGTGCTCATTTATGCTTAAGGAACTCGCACCGTAAAGAGAGCAACCTGGAAAATGGAGTGTAGCCGGTGGAAAACAAAACTAGAGGTATTTCATATTGCTTTGGAAAGTACGCTATCCTAGAGAAAAGCATTAAAAACTGCTAGATCTGATTATTTTTCATCTCTCTTAGAAAAAAACAAACATAACCCCAGTAATTTATTTAATACAGTGGCTAAAAACAAAAAATAAAGCAAACAAGTGTTGACATTTGCCAACATCACAGCAGTAATGACTTTATGAACTGCTTTACTTCTAAAATCGATACTATTAGAGATAAAATTGCAACCATTCAGCCGTCAGCTACAGTATCACATCAGACAGTGCACTATAGCCCCCTGAGGAACAGTTCCACTCATTCTCTACTATAGGAGAGGAAGAATTGTATAAACTTGTTAAATCATCTAAACCAACAACATGTATGTTAGACCCCATTCCATCTAAGCTCCTAAAAGAGGTGCTTCCAGAAGTCATAGATCCTCTTCTGACTATTATAAATTCCTCATTGTAATTAGGATATGTCCCCAAAACCTTCAAACTGGCTGTTATTAAGCCTCTCATCAAAAAACCACAGCTTGACCCCAAAGAACTAGTTAATTACACACCAATCTCGATTCTCCCTTATTTGTCCAAGATACTAAAGGAAGTATCCTCACAGTTATATTCCTTCTTAGAGAAAAAAGTGTATTTGTAAGGATCCATATTCCAGTCAGGAATTAAACTTTATCATAGTACTGAGACTGCTCTCCTTAGAGTTACAAATGACCTGCTCTTATCATCTGATCATGGTTGTATCTCTTTTAGCACTATTGGATCTTAGCATTGCGTTCGACACTATTGACCACAACATTCTTTTGAATAGACTAGAAAACTTTGTCGGCATTAGTGCTAGTGCATTAGCATGGTTCAAATCATATTTATCTGACCTCCATCAATTTATATCAGTGAATGTAGAGGTATCATATCAATCACAAAGGCAATATGGAGTACCACAAGGCTCAGTACTAGTGGCAGTACTCAGTACTCAGTACTCAGTACTCAGTACTAGACTCAGTACATACCAATTTGAGAAACTAATATATATAAAAGAAACTGGATGACGAGTAATTTCTTATTGCTTAATTCTTAAAAAACAGAAGTTTTTATTATCAGACCTAAAACCTTTGCATGTAATTATCTAGAACACTGTCTATGACTCGATGGCTGCTCTGTCAATTCTTTGTCATCAGTTAGGAACCCACAGTAGGTGTGCTATTTGATAGCAATCTTTTATTTAGGTACAGTGAATGAAAAGGTTCTGGAAAGTGGTGTCACTCACTAGTGGATCTCAGACTTCTGGAGGGGATGTAGATTCGTAATAGTGAGTGGAAGTATGCAACCGGTAGCCAGTGCAAGGAGATAAAGAGAGGAGCAACATGGGCTCCTTTGGGCTCATTGAAGACCAGTCGTGCAGCTGCATTCTGATTCATTTGTAGAGGTTTGATTGTGCTTGATGGAAGTCCAGCCAGATGAGCATTGCAGTAGCCTAGAAATGACAAGGGCCTGGACAAGAAGTTGTGACGCATGCACCATTAGAAAGGGCCTGATCTTTCTGATGTTGTGCAATGCAAACCTGTAAGATTGAGCATTCTTTGCAATGTGGTATTTGAAGGTGAGCTGGTCATCAAAGGTTACAACAAGATTTCTGACTGAAGTTGATGGGGTAATTGTAGAGGGACCTAGCTGGATGGAGAAACCATACTTTAGATTTGGAGTGGCAGGGAAGACAAGAAGCTCAGTTTTTGCCAGGTTGAGCTGTAGGTGTTATTCTCAGAGTCATCTAATTTATCACCAGTAAAATATGGAGTGCCCCAGAAATCTGCCCTAGGTCCTCTTCTATTTTCAATATACATGTTGCCCCTTGGTAATATTGTTAGGGGTTAGTTTCCACTCTTATGCTGATGATACACAGCTATATATCTCAACGAGACCAGATGAAACTTCTAAATTATTTATGTTAACAGAGTGTGTTAAAAATTTTAAAGATTTGATGACCAATAAAGACAGAGATATTACTTATTGGACCAAAAAACAGTACACAGAATCTAGTAGACTACAGTTTGCAACTAGATGGATGTACTGTTATTTCCTCTACAGTCAAAAATCTGGTTGTTATATTAGACAGCAACTTGTCTTTTGAAAACCATATTTCCTAAGTTACAAAAACAGCATTTTTTCATCTTAACCCTCTCAGGGCAGGAGTTGCTGATTTGCAACAGTTAAAAACTAAAAACCTTATTACTCCAGATACATATTTTATGTATCTGGAGTACTAAAAACTTTACTACACTGTAAAATCCAACTTAGATTTAAGATACTTAGATTTAATTAGTTATCTTTACTTAGTCGTTATACTTACTAGGTTTTATTAAGTTTCAGCTACTTTCAAGGCAAAATAAAACAATTTACTTACTGTTTTGAGTGACACTTACTTAAAATATTCAAGTAGCCACAAAGGAACCAATGACATTAATAAACCAGTGAGAGGCAGCAGTGCACTAATATGTTGCTGATTGCCTTTTCTTTCTTTTTTTTAGCTCACCATTATAGTGATTAGCATTCCCTTTGGTTGGGCACTTGAAACTTCATTTATGTTACTATAACTTTCTCTCTATTAAATGGAGAAATGCATCATGAAGTCAGAGTTATATGATTTCAAAGAAAAGTAATAAATAGGTTGCTTTTATAAAATGACATATTTTTTAATTAAAGCATTTTTATGTGTGTGTTTAATAATGACCTTTTTGAGATTTTATTTTTCATAAATACCTGGATATGCTTTTTATATAATCCTTAAATAGTGAGTGGTAATATGCTGAAGTCGCACACAGACTTAAACATTCATCACGAGAATCACAACAATGGTAACAATTAAATTAAATTTATTTTCATTAATTGTAACATTTTATTTGCTCTTTTTGTTGTGCTACTGCTGACACAAGACAGCAAATAAAAACAACAACTTTAAAACAAAGCAACTTCATAATTTATTCTGCGCAATGCATTCTGGGAGTCAGTGAGTAGCTATACTAAGTCATGAGTAAACCTAAATGAAAGGATCAAGTACCCCCTACAGTTCTTTTTTTGTTACTAGAACTCTTGTGTAAGTTAACTATAACTAAGCATTTGTCAGTGCAACATACTATTCCTATTTCACTTTACTTAGTTTTTTCAAGGCAATCAGTTTGCATGCTTTTTTTAAGTAAGCCCAACTTATTAGATTTTACAGTGTAAAGGTTACTAAAGTTACTAAGTTACTAAAACTTAATTTGAGCCTGAAAGGGTTAAAAACATTGCCAAACTATATGTTACCTGTTTCTGATGCAGAAAAGCTAGTTCATGCATTCATGACCTCTAGACTGGACTATTGTAATGCACTTCTAGGTGGTTGTCCTGCTTCTTCAATAAACAAGCTACAGGTAGTCCAAAATGCAGCAGCTAGAGTCCTTACCAGGTCAAGAAAATATGATCATGGTTTAACTTCTGCGTATCTAACTAGCCTTATACCACGTTACAATCCATCACGCTCCCTAAGGTCACAAAACGCTGGACTTTTGGTAGTTCCTAGGATAGCAAAGTCCACTAAAGGAGGTAGAGCTTTCTCACATTTGGCTCCCAAACTCTGGAATAGCCTTCCTGATAATTTCCGGGGTTCAGACATGCTTTCTCTGTTTAATCTAGATTAAAAACACATCTCTTTCACCAAGCATTCAAATAATGCATCTCATAATTTATGACTGCAGTTGTATCTGAGCAAATGTGCATTATTATTATTTAGCTTGGGTTAAACTAATTTATTTTATTTTGTTGGAACAACAGTTACACTAATTATGTCTCTATGTGTTTCTCTGTTTTGCCACAGGATTTACATCCCATGGTAACTAGGATTTACACAAGCTCCAGTCTGGATCCAGAACACCTGAGAAGAGATGATGCTGACCCTCAGAGGACCCCAGATGATGCTAACCTTGAATCAACAAACAGAACTAACAAATATTGCTACTTACTTTGCAATCACATTATAATTGCTGTTAATAGTGTTCATTGCCTGTCATTTGCACATAAACTGACAGTCACCACTTGTAAGCTGCTAAAATTGTAGAAACTTAATTTTCTGTAAAGTTGCTTTGCATTGATTTGTATCGTAAAAATCGCTATACAAATAAACTTGAATTGAATTTAATTAAATTTAATTGAATTCTTTCATCCGTGACAAGATGTTCACCAGGCATTTGTAATTTAAAATATAATTGTTAAATTTTAATTGTTATATTTCAAGATCTGCTTCTGCAGTCATTTTCTGAGGAAAATTATTAAAACTAATTTAATGGCAGACTAATACTAAAGGCATTTCAGTTGAGGGAACAATGGCAACATTATCTCTCTTTTTGAAAAATCATCATCATTCAGAGTAACAGATCATGGTAAAAAAGTTGGTATTTGAGGGCTGCATTGTGATGGTTAATGACATCAAATGATTCATGTCTAAAATATGCTTTAGATGTTTTGGTATAAATATTGTTACACTGAAAGACATTTTAGTGGTTGTCTTCTGTAATTCATGGTAAAAAATGCAAGATAGTTAATGTGTTTTGTTCAGAAAAATATATACAGTTAAATAGGACACATTCAAATGTATGGGGACAAAACTAAATCTGAAGATGTATTACACTTATTTTTTGATCCATGAAACACACTTATCGTCTTTGACCCAATTATATCATTAAAACACCCAATAGCGATTTGTGATGTGGATGTTTTCCCATATAAAGAGAATACACTAGCTTTCATCAGCCCAGTTTTTTACATTTTACTTAGCCATGAGAAACCATAAAAAATCATTTGGCCCCTTCATTCAAGTGTTTACAGGCATTACAACAGGTAATAATGTTGTAAATAATGCTCAGTTTATGCACCAATCAGACCAATCATTTTTTTCACAAAACCTCAATATATTATAAATTTTGTCTTGCCTGATGTGCAAACACATTTATTCTCGCACACTGCATTCTCTACTTTTTAAGCAGTAGTAGCTACTGCACAGTAAACATATCAAATAACCCAGCCAACTGTGAAAAATTTCCATCCTGACCACACTGATTTCCATCCTGACCTTCACAAGGACACTTTATTCAAAGACAAGAAGCAAATAATCTCCAATCAAGCCAAACCAGGGATAGGGAAATCAGTTAAAAAGTCAATACAGAACACACAAAAAAACATTACTCTGATAAACTGTATTATCTGTAATGATGTTTATCTGATGATACAACACAAATTTAAATTTATAGCTACGGATGGGTATCATTTACATTTTATCATTATCATTACCGATACTGCTTATCGATACCGATACTTAACGATACTGCTCATCGATACCGGTACTTAACGATTCTCTTATCAATACTAAACTCTATAATTTGGTGAAAGAAGGAATGTGAAACTATATTATTTTATCACTGCTGAACTCTAGAACTGCAGTTTACGAATGCCTCCAACCAACCAGAAAAAGACACAAAGCACATTAAAAACAAAATACCCTTCAAAGAGACAGAGACTTCCCCAGCATACCACAGCACAAAATATTTGAGCTGAACAGAATGTAATAAGTTGAAGTTTCAATGTTAAATTTACTTATGTAGCACAATTAACAAGAGCCACAGCTGACCAATGTGCTTTACAACATCAGATAAAATAAGTCATTGGACATCAAAAATAAAATCATGATTAAGAACAAAGCCAGATTATATCAACATTTACAAGTTTTAACAAAATGTAGTAAAAAAAAAAAAATTACCAACAAGAATCAAATACCAAAAGTAGATCATCAAGAGACAATGAAAGTGATGAAAAAGTGTTGTGTTTTGAGTAAAGATTAAAAATCGGAAAAAAGCAGGTGCAGATTTAATATGAACTGGTAAACCATTTCAGAGTTTAGGGCCCAAACCAATCTGTCGTGGTGAAGAAAGAGCTGAGCCGCAAGGCGAAGCTCTCGATTTACCGGTCAATCTACGTTCCTACTCTCACCTATGGTCATGAGCTTTGGGTCATGACCGAAAGGACAAGATCCCGGATACAGGCAGCCGAAATGAGCTTTCTCCGTAGGGTGGCTGGGCGATCCCTTAGAGATAGGGTGAGAAGCTCAGTCACCCGGGAGGAGCTCAGAGTAGAGCCGCTGCTCCTCCACATCGAGAGGGGTCAGCTGAGGTGGCTCGGGCATCTGTTCCGGATGCCTCCTGGACGCCTTCCCGGGAAGGTGTTCCGGGCGAGTCCCACTGGGAGGAGACCCCGGGGAAGACCTAGGACACGCTGGAGAGACTATGTCTCCCGGGTGGCCTGGGAACGCCTCGGTGTCCCCCCAGAAGAGCTGGAGGAAGTGTCTAGGGATAGGGAAGTCTGGGGTTCTCTGCTTAGACTGCTGCCCCCGCGACCCGGCCCCGGATAAGCGGAAGAAGATGGATGGATGGATGGGCCCAAACCAGCACAGACACATTCACACCTTTATTTTAATTTAGCCCAAGAAACAGTGTCTACAACAGTAAGCAGTCTAATGTGCTTTAACACTAGCACTTTTTGTGCACACCTGGATTCGATTGACGTCAGAGTTTGGTCATTTGGAAGATGTGAACACAGTCTTCCAAACTCGGGGCCGCACCCACAAACCGTACTCGAGTCTGAACTCCGGTACAATTAGCTGCTGATGTGATTGCAGTTGTACCAAATCATGGAAGTGAACTGCTATTAATGACGTATTATTTGATAAAAATGCAATTTTATGTGTGTTTCACTCACTTTCCTGAACTGACACGCTGCAAGCAGAGAGCTGTATATCCCATTTCTGTTTGCCTTCAGTGTTTTGACAGCATTTGCAGTACATTCGTAAGACAGACATAAGTGCCGTTTGGAAACAAAAAGCAAGGCATGCTTCCAGATTTGCTACTGTTTGGACATTGTTGCTTACAGCTTAAAGTTTTTGTAAGATTCTATTTTCAGCAGATCAGATCTGTGCTCAACACATTTTTTATCAGAAACACTAAATAAAACTTTTTTGGGGAATGGAATAATTCCCTCGAAAAAGAAGACTCTTTGCCTCCCACTGCCAGCAGCTTGCATTCCAGAGACAAGAAAACACAGCTGCTTACATTCAAACAGACAAATTTACTACAGGTTTCACATTCTGTAAAGTTCTCATTATAATACTACACTGAAAAAAAAATGTTATGTTGACTTTACTTAATTTTATTATGTCAAGGGGTTGCACAAAATAAATTGATCTAAATCCAGATATATTTTTAAAGTTGAGTGTACTTATATTTTATAAGTTGAGTTTATTAATCTCTTTCAGTAATTTCCAATTAATTATATTCATAATTTTAACTGTTATTTGAGTAGAATTTACTAAAATTATGTGCAACCTGTTACGATCACCAGCTGGAGTCCCCATGAACTCCTGTATAGGGCACTCCACTCAAGACTTTGGCATCTTCTATTTTCATCAACCACCAGATGTCTCCATATCATCAATTGGACACTAGCACTTTTCATTCTGTTGCACTCGTGATGTCCGATCCGCGATCAAATCATTCAATTTAACCGGCTCTTCTTAGTGAACCGGTTGAACCAGTTCACCAAATCGAACTGAATCGTTTGAAACGGTTCGCATCTCCAATAAGCATTAATCCACAAATTACTTAAGGTGCTAACTTTTTTAACATGACTGACACTCCCTCTGAGTCCGAATAAACCAATATCCCGGAGTAATTCATGTACTCAAACAGTACACTGATTGAAATGCTGTGAAACCAAACTGAAGATGTACAACGAGCAGAGCCAGATGACGAACGAACACGCCCACTGCTGGAGCAATTCTCGTTCTCGAGTCAAGAACCGGTGGCATCAGTTTTTCGGATCACCAGTACACTGAACTGAGAATCGTTTTTGTTGAACGCGTCCGATTTGAGAACCGATGAGCTGATTCTCGTTCTCGAGTCAACCGGTTGCATCGGTTTTCGGATCAGCAGTGCACTGAATCGAAAACCGTTTCTTGAGAACCGAGGAGCTGATGATACTGCGCATGTGTGATTCAGCGTGAAGCCAACTGACACACACACTGGGCGTCTGAACCGAAGTGATTCTTTTGGTGATTGATTCTGAACAGATTCTGTGCTAATGTTATGAGCGCGGGTAAACCGAGGGCTTGGATGAAGGGCAATCTGGTGAAACGTAAGTTCAATTAATAAAAAATACATCGCAATTGATTATGTATAGCAAGTGGATCATAGTTTTTGCGCTGATGACACCTAATTTATTTACTTTATATCTTCAAGACTTAAATCCTCATGTGCACATTATTGCTGTTGCTGTATTTGGGTGCTTTGTTGCAAAACTTAATTGTAAACTTTTCATGATTATGAGGTTTTTAACTGACTAAAGTTATGATTACTGACTTTATATATTTGAATGTTTGAAAGACGTGACGCCATTACGTCATCGCCAATGATGTCATTACGTCGAGCATAAAATAACCAGTGAACCGTTTTTTTCAACCAGTTTATTGAATCGAACCGTCCGAAAGAACCGGTTCGCGGAAAAGAATCGAACTTCCCATCACTATGTTCCACCACACCCGAACTACATTCCCCATGAGTCACTGCATCACACTCACCTTGCCACACCTGCACCTCATTCATCAGCCAATTTCCTTGCCACACCTGCACCTCATTTACACACACATATAAGCAGCACAATCACGCTCTCTCACGGCGAAGTCTTGTTTAGCTCCATCTTACATTTCTAAGCATTTTTCCTGTGTTTGTTTTTCTGTGTCTGACCTTTGGATTGTGTATTTCGACTCTGATGCCTGCCCCAATCTCTGCTCCTATTGTATCTTTCATTAATATTCAGACAAATAAAGCGAACCCAATATTTTCAACTCTAATTTTATTTTTCTGAGCCAAAAGATGGATGTTTACTCTCCCAAAGAAGAGTGCCAGTTATGTAACTCAGTAGTCACTATTTCTCAGAGACCTCAATCCATGGTACACCGTACACAATGACGGTAACAATCAGTGAATAGTTTTTGAGTTTGAATGGGAGATTTAGAAAATGAACTCCAGGTGTTACAAAAAACTATGTTACTAAACCTAACATCAAAAGCAACCACAAGACAGTGTAAATACAACTCAAAAACTGTGAAACATTTAACATTTTTAAATATTCATGAATGGGATCATGAGAAATATGGGAAATCAATGGGAAATATGGGATCATAACTTTTTATATTTACTGTAAGAATCCTTGTAAACATAACAAATTGTTCCAAGTAAAATATACTTATGAGTTCCAACTTTAATTTCTTCAAGCTTAAATTAAGTACTAACATAGAATTTTTAAATACTTGCCTTAACTTAATTACTAATTACAAAAACCTGCTTAAAGCTCCTTAAACTAAAAGCTACATAAATTAGTCAGTCAAGAGCAGTGAGTGATTCACCCTTTTTTTCATCAACATATTTCAGTCCCAAAAGCGTGTGAGATAGGTAAGAAATGCTAAATATATTTTATAAATGTTTCTGACACAAATATAGCTTCATAATTTTATTTCCATGACATTAATAGTATTATGTCTATAATTCTAAATGATCAAATATAACATCTGTTTTTATAAAAGCTATTATTTTGTACTCTAAATTCCCAAGAGAAGGACCAAGCACACGCCTAAAAGCATTTGCATAGGGAAATAACTGCTGAAGAGTCAAAAAGATCTAAAAACATACTCTCCTATTCACAACCACACAATATTTAAATACACCTGACCTTGGAAACTAACAATGAAACACATTTCATGTTTTGCACATCTAAACGCATCGCCAGACCTAACGTGTGTGATTTTATCCAATTAATGCTAGAAGTGATCAAATTTAAAAGTTAAAATGCAATCCAAGTCTGTTTGGACAGAAGTGTCTGTGAAATTTGTACATGTAAATGTAAAGTTAACTTTAGATTAAAAGATAAAAATTTATTTTCTGAATATAATATCTGTAAATGTACTTGAAGTATGATCTTTCTGAGCTGATGCTATTTGAATCACATTGTCCTTGATTTACATGATCCACAAGGACATTTAAACTTAAAAATAAAGCTATATTAGGATTACAAGCACCACAAAGCCACTCAAAACTATTAAAGTGATAGCATCCCACTTTAAATCAATTAGTTTATCTGTTTATGTGATTTAATCAGGTTAAATAATATGTAAGAGACACTCTGGCTCTTAAAACACTTAGCAAATCATGTCTGCTATCATCTGTCTAACATTTTAAAGTAGATTTATGCGTAATTGGCCAATCAGCATCTTCAGTCAGGCTCTGAGATCAATCTGAGATCATTCATTTGCAGATATTAAAAAATAATGATGAATATACTGAGATGGCACACTGAGTTTTGTGATATTCTTCTTTATTACACTAAAAGATGGCTGTCATTCAATGATTCAGTCTAAATGTGTAACATCTATTTTACAGGTATAAAGAGAAATCATATTATAATGAGTGCCCTAAGATGATCCATCAAAAAACTTAAAGAGGGACCACAAAACATAAAAACAATGCTGGACACACTTTGCATATCAGAATGTGAAATTCCCTTCTTAACGTAACAAACCCATTTAAATAGCTTAAGATTGGGAACTTGAGAGACAACTGATTACTCACTATCACTGAAGATAGGTCAGCGTTTCATCAGTTCACTCTCAGCGCAGTTTAACAGGTTAGTGCTCTCATTCATAAGGGATGAACGGCTGATTACTAATAATGCTGTATTGTTGGCAACAAACATTACATTAGCATTTTTTTATTTGAATGGTTGGTTGTAATTTTTTTTTCATACAAATATATTAATTAAACAATTTATCAATTATCAATTTATCAACTATGCAGTATATTAGAGAACTAATTTGGGATTCTTTTGTTTTTATATTTTTCCAGTAACAAAAACCACCGGCAAAGTGATGGACCAAATTTGCCTTTATCTGCTTTTTCTTTCAGGTAAAAATTTTTGCAAAACATTAAAATCATTGTGTAACATTACAAAAAGAACTGTATTTGTATATTCTTGCAATTTTACATAAAGCGATACACAACAACAACAAAATAAAGACAGAAAAAAATTAATAATGGTAATATTGTCATGTCAAAAGTAAAAATTAATAACTTGCATCTCCTGGAAACAAATGTTTAAAATAAATAAATGTAAATAAAAGACTCCTTAATAAGAGGAAGAGCAGGGTAGCTCACCAGTGGCTACGTTTACATGCAACCAAATTATCCATTTGTCATTGGACTGATGGCTCAATCGGATTGAAAAGCCTTTATGTAAACCCCTTATTCGATCAGATTGAGCTCAGTCGGAATGAAATTCCGATCAGCTTTAAGGATTGTTTGTTCCTTTTCTAATACGACTGAGAGTGCATGTAAACACTCGATTGGATTGAACCCCGAAACTGAAAAGGCTGTGCATGTGCAGTGATGCAGAAATAGGTATAACGAATGACGCACAGAATAAACGGCTCTTCCTTTTGAATAGAGTGTTGTATAAAATAAATGCATGTCCTGTAATTATTAAACTCTTCTTTCACTCTGCAACCTCCCACCACATAAATATTAATTCTGCTGTTAAAAACAACCATGTAGGAGAGTGGTTATTATGTGCAAACAGTGAGAAACTCTATATTTCTGCAGTGTGCGCATGTAAAAAAAAAAATCTATTCTGATTTGAAGTTCGCAACGTATAAACGCCCACATCAATCCAATAACTTTATTTAGCGTTCATGTAAACACTACATTCAGATTCATTAAAAACAATGAATTTACTCCGATTTAACCAAAAATTGTGCATGTAAATGTAACCTGTGATCTTGTTCTGTCATTCTTTATGTTTAAGTATTTACTCTTGGTTCTTATACCCATTCACACACACTCAAACACATCTTTGTTTTTGAAAAATGTACAGAGGTCTGGACCTCTTTTATCTCATAGCTGGCTACAGGCATGTACTAAAATATTTGAATCTATAAGATGTGTTTCTGCAGGATCAATATACTGATATCAGCTGCATGTTCACAAACACCGCAGTCTTATACATCTGCACCTGCATATATAAAAAAATGTTTTACAGTATTGTATCCAAGTTAGAAATTATATACATTATAGAGACAACACTAGGTGTCAGAATAAAAATGTGATAACTGGGATAAACTTTAAGATGGAAATATAGTAAAACAAGTGTATTCTCTTGCAGGACTGCTGTCATTAACTCTGTGTATACAACAAGAGTATATTCTAATCAAGAAGTCAATGACATGGAGAAATGCACAGAATTACTGCAGGACACACCATACTGACCTGGCCACCGCTCAGAGTAATGAAGACTGGACGCGTATGCAAGAAGCTACAGATTTTTTCGGCTATGCCTGGATCGGACTGTACAATGACATCAACAGCTGGCGCTGGTGCTATAACGAGGAGAGTCTGGTGTTCAAGAACTGGGCTTCGGCTCAGCCAGATAACTACTATGGAAAAGAGCAGTGTGCTGGAAGTTATAATGGAGGCTGGCATGATAAGGGCTGCACGGACTCATATTATTTCATTTGTTATGATGGTGAGAAAGATGCATATTCACTCTTTATAGATACTCATTAATTTGTTGTATGAATTAAGACACTAATATAATGACATTTAGGGATGGGTTAGGGCTGGGTGATTTTTCTGGTTTAATCGATTAATTCAAATTTAATGTTTTGCCATGATTTTATTTTTATTTTTTTATCGAGGAATCACAATTTTGAATAGAATTTACAAAAATATTAGAATTTGACACTTTGACAAAATGCCGGCGATAAGAGAAAAGGGTAATCTAACTGCA